>NC_133769.1:76943855-77081591 GCF_003597395.2 Chelonoidis abingdonii | reverse complement strand
CCTTCTAGAAAGATCTTAATTGGCTCCAGGTGCCTTGATTAACCTGGAGCAACTGCCATTTGGTTACCAGGGTACTAGGGATTTGTTTAGCCTGGGGCTAACATACCTGTTTCTCAGTACTTTACTGTAGCCATCTGGCCTTGCCCCATCACAATACAAAATGGATGTGCCCACACTTTCTCAGGGTTTATTTTAAAAGATCCATTTAATGTTTGCCCCAATACATTAATGATGTTGTTTAGCCAGTGTTTTTATTGCCACATGCAAGGAATGTTCAGGAATTATCAGTTAATGATGAGCTTATGTTTGAAATGAAACTGTTCTCTTTTTTTTCCAATTAGGGGTTGATATAGAGGCAGCTCGAAAAGAAGAAGAAAGGATAATGCTTAGAGATGCAAGACAATGGCTTAACAGTGGCCGTATAAATGATGTCAGGCATGCAAAATCTGGTGGTACAGCACTTCATGTAGCGGCTGCTAAAGGGTATACAGAAGTTTTAAAGTAAGTGTTATTTCTAAATGGTAGATTTTCCATGTCTCCAAGCTCGTCCAGATGTTAGTGTAAAATAACTTGGCGTTAATATTATTGAAACTTTTTGGATTTCATCCTGGAACCTTGTGATCTTTAGAATTACCTATTTCTTACAGTTAGGTTTCCTGTTTTCAATTAATGTTAAAACTTTAAACAGTGTCATGACTTAAAGTTATTCAAAACTTGTCAGTATTGTACATACTGAATTTGAATCTTCAATATCACTATGGCAAAAATATCCATATTTCTGAAGTATATTTTAACTTAATATATTAAGGAAAAAGGATACCTTTCTTTAATGCTAGTTGTTATCTTTGGGGTAATATACCTGGTTTAAAACCATCATTTACTGTGCTGTTTTTGTGGAGTAAAAGTAGTCCAGACTAAAGCTATCCAGGTTTGAGAGAAGAAAATGAGCAATTTTATCCCAAAACTTGAAGGATTACTTACGGAAGGCTTTAAAAGATATATCATCAAAATAACTCAATTTTTTCCCTGCAAACCTTCAGATTTCTCTTATCCTCTAATTCAGTGGTGCCCAGCCTTATTATACAGGATGGCCACATAAACCTAAGCACATTTTGTGTGGGCCAAACAGATTCTGCATATTTTAATAAGATTTAAAGTCACCTGAATGTATTTATATTTTAAGTTCATCTTGTTTTGTGTATATTTAGATGGGTTATTTCATATACAGTATTGCCTATTTACACACTTGTCTAAATTAAAGTGATGTAAATGTGACAACAATACACTAACGAATCCGCTGATAGTATATTGTGTTGAAGCAGGCAAGGGGCCTTATGAAATGCTCTGACAGGCCGTGTATAGCCCATGGGCTGGAGGTTGGGCATCCCAGCTCTAATTAATTGGTCACTGTTTAATAATACAACACTAAAGCAACATGCTGTAACACACATTCTTTGTTGTTGTTTTTTTTCATTGTAAATGCTAGTTTTCAATTTGATTATCAAACTTGTATTTGGGGCCAAAACTTGTGTTCAGAAATATACAGATCTTATTTTGGGACCAGTAGTTTTAGAAAATTTGAAAATATATGGAATTAAATAAATATTGTACAGCCCTAGAGGATAAGAAAAAACAGATTCAAGTTAAAAAAATAAATAAATAAATAAAAATCCTTTTTTTGTTATCAGAAGGAAAGCAGTCTGTTCACATGCCTGATCAATATTTTTTAACTAGAAATGTGAATGACAAAATTAGTTAGTTTTATATAATATAATAAAATAATATAATTAAAATTTGACAGATAGTGAATCCCTAATGCAAGTCCCTGTCTTTGGGGTGCTTGAAAATCTGATTTATGCACCAAGGTGAATTATGTATTCACAGGGCTATGGAGTTTGTTTTTCTTAAAGTTACTAGTTGACTACTTTAAATTGAAAATTTCTGGTGTCCATTGAGACTGCAATATGTATTCTGTAAGTTTCTCCTTTTGAAATACGTGAAATACTCTCCAAGAACCTAGCTGTTTACATTTTGTGCCATTGACCTGTCTACCTCTCACATACCTATTTTGAAATTAAGTGAAATCCCTTCTCTTTAATTAAAACACTTAGGCCCGGATTTTCTCTAAGGTGGCTTATGCACCATTCTGGCTGTGTAAAATGGCTTTAAAGTGAGTATAAATGTACTTTACTGCTCCTAAACTGGCAGAACATTAAGGTACCGTAAAGTGAACGTCAATGAGTATCCCTCAATGAATAAACTTCTCTACTTCTGACATTGTAAAGCCTTGTCTACATAGGGAAATTGACCAGCAGAACTATAGCAGTATAACAATATTGTGATATCTATGCTGTTAACTCCCCATGGGGACAATCCATTCTGAAATAAAACTGATTTTTTTCGTATAGCAGAGCAATATAAACTATACTGTAAAAAGTCCCTTTTCATTCCAGAGCAGTGCCGTAATTACACTATTGTAACTGTGCCAGTTTCTCCATGTAGACAGGCCCTTATATTAGACTTTTTCTCAGTAAGAAGATTCTATGGTATGTGCATAATTTTGAAACCATGACTTATATTAAGATATCTCTACACATGTACAGTTGATCTTCTGATTGATAAAAATATATATTTAGTATGCAGACTCAAAGTGTATATCTGCCAAATACTATTGTTTGTTAAGATTACATGGCATTTAAGTAAGCTAGCTAAATTATTAACTCAGCGTACTTTGCAACTAAATATTCTCCCCTATTCTACGCCTCCTGCATGGATTGTTAGTGCTTTTTCTTAAAGCAACATTTATCACATCATATTCTTTTAATATACTTTCAGTAGGAAGTAGTTTTTGTTCCATGATTATCTTGGTATCTGCAGCCAAATAGTGTTTGCCATCCATGTTTTTTAAGAGCCATTATTTATGGAAATTACCTGTTGGATAAAGGAATTATTTTTCTTTTTCTCCAAATATGGTAACTACTTTTTGCAGGTTTATGATAAATTTGTACCCTTCCTTGCGAGTACAAATGAATGGGTCTTCAACAGCTAGACTGTCTCTGCATCAATCCATTTAAAAGTTGAATTGTTGGAAGGTGCTACTGTTAGAACACTTGACACTTTCATTAATCTTGTGATATATATGATCGATCTCTCTTGCACTTGCTCACACACAGACTCACACACCCATATTCCTAAGGAATCATTCTGGGAAGTATTGGCTGATTGTTTCTGGTTCTTGATCTATGAAATCAGTAATGCTGAACTTAAGCTGAAGAGACGTTGTTGATTTGAGGGGTCCCACATGCTCAGGGAAGAGCTTTACTGATGCATCTAAACACTATTCTGCCACAGTGCTAGCCATGTGTGATCTTAAAGGGATGACATCAACTCCAAAAATAAAAAAAAATTCAGGTAGTTTACCTGTAATAAGGTGTCTGATAATTTTTGAGCTTTTACAGTCATATTGTTCTAATTAAAAAAGTGTCTTTCCCCTGTTCCTGTATAAAAGACTCTCACAAAGAGGGAGAACTGTCTGATGATGCATAAAATGTTAAATGCGTGTGGACAAAACAGACTGGAAAAACAAACTTCTGAAGTTTTGTTGTAGTAATCCTGGGAATTGTGTTAAGATTGAAAATATTTCTTGGGAAGCTTTTTTTTTTTTTAATTGAGTGTTCCTTTTAACATAGATTTAGTGTTACCCCTGTGTGAGAGAAGTGAAATGAAGGCAAGAAAAATTAAAACCATTTAAAATAATTTATCATTTAGTGGCAGTTTAATTATTACTGTCAGTGGTATACTAGATCTAATTCTTCTAATTCCTTTAGGCTTTTAATACAGGCTGGCTATGATGTAAATATTAAAGATTATGATGGCTGGACACCACTTCATGCTGCTGCTCACTGGGGTAAAGAAGAAGCATGTCGAATTTTAGTGGAAAACCTGTGTGATACGGAGACTGTCAACAAAGTGGTAGGATTTTTATGTAATCCTTGTCAAGATGCAAAGTTCTGGTCTCTAAAGTGACTTTAGAAGCCAGGGTAAGGACAGTAGTAATAATGTGCCATTCCTGCACATGGCACTTTCTGTAACGCATGTTTTGCGAGAACCAGCATGTTTGTGTGTTCAGATTTTGTTTTAAATTTTTTGTTTTCTAAATTGACATGTAGATGGCTGACTCAACTTTGTAATGAGTTTTCAACAATTGCCCCTATGCTTTGCTATTTTTCTTTGAAAATTAATTGTGAAATAAAGCTAGTGAGAACTTATGCTGTGGTAGAATTTTTCTGAATGTTTAGGGTTAAATAAAATAAGGCCTTTCAATTTTTGATTTCTAATGTTACTCAGCTTCTTACTTCCGGGATATTTTCTTAATGTTTTGGCTCATCATAACTCGGCAGCTTTGCTTGAACCCCAGATTGGCAGATTGGCTTTAATATGTTTCACCTAGGTGAATGCTGGTGTCTTTGACTAGCATTGAGCTGCGGGATAGCAAAATTAATTATTAAAAGCAATTTCTAATTGTATTATATGCACTGAAGTGTTAACACTGTCTGCTGCTTTTGTGTACTTAGGAAACATAGCAGACAGCTTTGGACTTACAAAATGATGTATCATTGGGTAGCTTCGTGTTTTCTTGCTGCAGGTTCTCAGCTCTTCCGTTGGGCAGATCTTAGGAGCTGTGGACTTCCTTAACTCTGCAGTGGACCTGCTTACACCAAAATCCAAACATTCCTATGATGTTTATAAGCCTCACAAGGACTGAAATTGTTATTGCAGGCCAATAGGATCTGAGGCTCTGGTTGCTTCCCTTGTTTCACCTGGACCCTGAACCAGTTCTTCTCTTCAGTGCCTGTAGTGCATGTGAATTTTCCTGCATATGTTTTAAGGTGTATGGGGATTCATTCACCAAGGCCTTCTTAAATGTGTGTTTTGTTTTTTTTTTAAATAAGGATGTTTTTAGGCGTAAAAACTTAAACTGGAAATAAGTTTCTAAATATCTATAATTTATATAATGAGGAAACCACTTAAGGGTAATATTGTAATTTATCTTGAAAATCAGACATTATGCCTAGAAGTTTAGGTTAGACTTAGAGGATCAAAACATTAAAAAAGATGAACTTGCCTTTTAAACAACTTTCTGCTCCTATATTAATGCACACAGAACCACTGAAAACCAGAAGATAACACTGTACTCAGACAACGTATTTTAGCTGCCCCAAAACTTAGTTCATTTACCGAGTTGGTCCTTATACTTTTTTGTGGCTTGGAGGTGCAAGTGGTGGTCGTGTTATTCTGGAGAACTGTCCCAGAGAAAACTTGGATATCCTCAGTCAAACTGAGGCAAGAAAAGACAGAGGAGAGGCAGACAAGAGAAGCTGAGCAGTGGTGACTGGAGACACAAGTTTACCTGTGCAGCTGAGCTATTCCATCTGTGGGTATGGCTACACTTAGCTCTTTGAAGTGTGAGAGCTCTCCCAGCGCTGCACGTAAACCACATCCTTTACGGGTATAGCGTGCCGCCCTGATTACACTGACACTTTACAGCACCGCATCTTGCAGCGTTCAGGGGGGTGTTTTTTCACACCCCTGAGCGCGAAAGTTGCAGCGCTGTAAAGCGTGAGTGTAGCCAAGCCCTGTAACTCTGAAAGCCAAGCCACTGACTGGGGATTTTGCAGAGATGCTGAGTACCCACAACTCAATTGAAATTCATCTGAATTGTGGGTGCTGAGCAGCTCTGAGAACCAAGACACTTTTATTTAGGTGCCCAGCTGTGTGTAGATTGAAGGCATTTCAACAAATACTTTTATTGCAAAGTCATTTTACCTAAGGAAAATAAGCCTATATCAGTAGTTCTTAAAAATATAACATTTACTTAAGTGTTTTACATTAGGCAGACAGGCTTGAAAACATTGGCCTTACTGTGCATATAAATGTACATAAAAGTTTTCCATTATCGCTAAAATATTCTATTTGTAAAGTGCTACAAGTGTAGAGCCCACAGATGATGGTTCCAGGTGAGGGAGTACATCAACAGAAAGTTATACAGTTACTTCTCTGAAATCAACTTTCTGGCATTCTGCTTTTATCTTTGAAGTGGTCAATCAGATTGTGATCTGTTCCTCTTAACACACTCTGATAGAATAGCTTTGTGTAAGAACATCCACAGAGTTTTTCACAAATACTGTGGCTTTGTTACTTATGGGCAGTTGTCAAGCTTTAAATTTCCATGTGGCAAGCTTTAAGTTTCCTTCACAAAACAGAGATGAGTCAATTAAACGTAGCTGAATTTGATCTAAGCTTTATCAGGATCCAGTGAAAAAAGAGTTTGCAGACAGTATGAACAGGTTTTTTTGCCCCTCAAAATCTCTGACCTGTTAAGATGATTCTTGACGTTGTCTTGTTTCATTCAGTGTTGGTAGTCACTTTTTTCCCTCCTTGGACACTTCTTTTTAAAAGGTAGAGAAGGTCTTTTCATTGAAGTTTTCCATAGAGAGGCTTGTGGCTGCAGGTTGAAACGATACCCTGCATTTCTTACACACACACACCCCTAAGTCCACGTGGTACGCTGAACGTTTCTGAGAATCTGAAATTGTCAGCTGCTGAAATGAGTAAGCTGCAGAATGAACTCCCACAAACTTCTCTAGTCAGGCTTTACTGAATATACTAGATATTCTGTTTAGATGCACTCCCCTTTCCCTTCTCATTGGAGCCACACAGAATCCATTCTTGCCTTACAGAGCAGTTGGGGGACATGGATTGTACACACAAACTAATAGGTCTTCTGCATCTTTAAAGTTTGATATTTAGCTTTGCTGGATATTTTTGCTAAAATGATCAGCAGGAAGTGTGTTTACAGTTCTGATATAAAAATGGTTCAGTTTCAGAGTTCATGTGTTTGAGATAAATGGGGCAGTTTACACCTCTGAAAGTGACTATTTCAGGCTTTTTGTCTGTAAATTGACACTGCTTGGAGGCTGCAGGCACAGACTCAAAAGATTCCACAGAAATGGAAAGATCATAACTGGGTTGTAGGAAGCATAGCGGACCACATGTTGCCTGGCTTTCCATTGTGCAGCACATATCTAAGCTATATCAAAGAGAGAACCCTTTCCAGTTCTGGGTTTGCTTAAAATAGACTTTGCAATATGAGTGGGTGCATGGTTGTCTTTATCTGGCTACCAGTCTGATTGAAACAATAAAGACAAGTATGAACTCCTCTCCTTTATCTTAATGAGCTGTTAAATCTAAAGCTGTTATGATCGTTTTTAAATGCCAGCACTGCTAATTTTTTCATTGCTGATTTTTGTGCCAAAACATAATTTGAGTCATTTGTCCAGAACAAACAGGATGTGTTTATGCCAAGCAAGGAGGAAACAGTTGGTCAGACTTTGCTTGAAGGACTTAGTCGTTGTCCTTACCCTTGCCACACTTAAGTGCATCTACAACTATACTGTTTTTGACGTAGTATCTGCCCAGCTTACTGTGATTTCTACCAGTGCATCTGGGACTTCATGTAGTTTCACAGCACTGTTGTTGGAAACAGGCCTTTGATTCCAAATAAAAACTTCCAAATACAAATCACTGCATAATGGTACCAGTGTGCATTGGTGCCTTTCAGCTATTCCTGTGGGCTGGAGAAAGTGAATTGTTGAAGTCACCACCAGTTT
Source organism: Chelonoidis abingdonii (assembly GCF_003597395.2). Lineage (NCBI taxonomy): Eukaryota > Metazoa > Chordata > Testudines > Testudinidae > Chelonoidis > Chelonoidis abingdonii. The sequence continues at coordinate 77,073,921 of NC_133769.1, read as the reverse complement.
AGCTAGATCTGAAGATGAAATCTCATTTACTGCAACTACCTGATTCAACCAATAGTTGCAATGATTGTTTTGTGTGGATTCAAGACACTGCAAGATGGCGGCTTTCCAACCAACCAACAGACTTACTTAGTGAAGACAGGGTTAAATCTGCATATTTATCTATTTGTTCATAATCTGTTTGTGTGAATGCATATTGTGTAGGAATCAGACTGTGAGTTTTAAAACTGAATATATTTACATATTCTCTTGGTTGGGATGGACAATCAAACAGTTTATTATTTCTGATCCTTAAAAACTAATGTGAAAAAAGAATACAGGGCTATCAGCAGTGTCAGAAAAGCAAACGAAATATTAACATGTATACAGAATCAGCTGGAGAATAAAGAAAATATTGCTATTATAAATCAGTGGTATGCCCTCCTGTGGAATATTGTATTCAGTTCTGTTTGTCTTTGAAAAGATTGGTGATAAGAATGGTTAGATTTTTGGTTAGATGGTGGTTTTTCTGTGCAGAGATTAGGACTCTCTAATCTTAGAAAGGAGATTAACAACAGGAGATACATTGTAAATGTACCTGAAATAACAATAATAATGATATTCAGAAGATAAGGGTACTGCTAGTCTTTTTCTCATAATTCAAGAACAAGCCATTCAATGAAACAACAAGATCAAATTTAAAACTGAAACTGTTTCCTGTTATTAATGTACAGTTAGCCTGTGAACACTGTTACCTGATATTTGGGGTAACAATATTAAAAAAATGATTTGATGCCTCTTTGGATAAGAATATCCAGAGTTATAAGAACAAATATTAAAAATGATAATGTTGGACGAGAGAACAATCTCCAGGCCTCAGAGGATATGACAGCCTCTAACTGTTGAGGTTTAGACAGAAATTTTCTCTAGGGGCAGATTATTCTTTCTTCTGTGGTTCTTGCATTTTCTCTGAAGCAGCTGGTGCTGGTCACTGTCAAATGCAGGATGCTGGACTAGGTGGAACAGTGGTCTGATCCGGTATGGCAGTTTCTCTGTTAATGTCTGTATTCAGTTTACAAGTAAAAAGACCCTTTTTTCCTGCAGTGCACACTGTAAGTTCAGACTTTTTTTCTTTATAAATGATCAGTATTGTGCCAGCTAAATTAATATGCTCCACAGCACCTGAGCAGCCATTTCAGATATTTGCATAAATTGGTCCTTTTTATAAAAGATTGTTGAAGCACAAGCTCACGCTGTCTGTGTCTCTCTCTGCTGCCCCCCCAGCTGTATTAGTTCTTCAAGGCTAACTGGAAGGAAGAGCAGTAGTAAAAGCTTTCTATAGTCATTAAAGTTATGGGAATCTTTTAATACATATAGGAAACAGATTTGTTGAGTCAGAAATGGTTATTTATTTATAGTCTAGGGTGACCAGATAGCAAGGGTGAAAAATTGGGAGGGGGGGTAATTAGCACCTATATAAGACAAAACCCTAAATATCGAGACTGTCCCTATAATATTGGGACATCTCGTCACCCTATCATAGTCACTTCATAGAAAAGAAACTTTATTTAAAAGCTAGCAAAGCTTTTGATTTGAAGGGAAGTTAATTGGTGTATATTTAAAATATCAGAACTCAACTCCCAGCAAATCAGATTTTAGGACCTTTTTGTTGCACTGGGTAGACAAGTGGGTGGGCAAAAGTAAACCTCCTTCAGTTTCTGAATCCACTGTAATCAGTGACAGTAGTGGCCTGTTTTAGATCTTAGCAATTAGCACTGGCTAGTTGAGCGTTGTTTATTTGATATAGTAGTTTTCAACATAAAATTGCATACAACATTGCGATGAGGTAGGTAAGTATTACTATCACTATTTTACAGCTGGCAATATTGAAACAGAGTAGTTATGACCCACTAAAGTCACAGTAAGTAGGGAGAAACTCTAATAGTAATGTTTTGGTTTTAGGTTAGAGGGGGTGAATGGGTTTTCATTTAAAAAATAGCTGTTGCAAAATCAGAATAATAGTTGAATCCAGTTTCCTCAATTACTACTATTCATACGGGAACAACTGTTTATTTCACTATAGGATGTCAGGATCACGAGCTGTTCACAATATTAAATAGTCTGTTTTACATCTAAAAGACTCTAGCTCTGCAGTTACATAGAACATAAGCAGAGCTGGCTTTGATTGACTTGCAGCACATTACTGTTACAAAGAATGTCTTCCTAAAGAATGAGCTTATGGCATTCTGGAAATTTGTACCAGAGAGACTCCTGGCAGAGTTGATCAAGGCATCATTACTATGTTTGGTCAATTTTTCTCTGGAAAAATTCCTTTTCTGCAGTGAGCAACAACTGACTGACAGGTGTTCATTTCAACTGGTTTTTTAGACTAGATGAGTCAGAACATGTCCCAGTTTGACATACAGATTATCTGGAGAGAAAAAATGCGTCATAGTTCTTGTATTTTTATTAAAATTGCTTATTACCTAAACATTTAAAAATGATGCACTTGATGTAAGTATTACCTTGAGCTATGCCCTTAATAAAAAGGTGCCTCTGCAAGTTTATATACAGTAACTAACGGGGTATCTTACAATCTAATGACATGCCTTGATGGTTGTCAAGCATGAAACTAAAGGAGCATCATTAATCTGTAATACCTCTAAAGTATATTACTGTAGTTTGAAAACCATTAATTCAAAAGGACACCATCAGATATGAGAGAACATTTAAGATTAAGAAATTTAGGTGTAAGGTTATTTTTACCGAAATCCCCCTTATCAGTTAATATTAAAGACTTACAGTAACTATTTTAAGAAAAATTATTCATTTTAAACTAAAAGGAGCATTTTATATTATGAATAGAAAAAAAAACCCTTTTCCCGCTCAGTATCTTTTCAGCCAGCCTTGGGGAAGATTGGGGAAACAGTTTACCAAATAGAATAAAATAAAGTAACCTGATAATTCAGATAACATTGTTAATAATATTACATAAAAAATACATTAAAGAATGTTAAGGTTGCAAAGTCAAGCACTCAAAAGTTAGGAAACATCAGAATGAAGGATACCAGAAGGAGCTATTGTAGGGAAATTCTCAGCCCCACGGCCCTGGACTGAAAACCTGCTCATTAGACAGAATCTTCAGAGAATGTAGCTGCCAATTTGTAAAAATTGTCTACTGAGCATGTGTGAACTGAGTTTTTCAGAGGCTCAGAGCTTGGCCAAATTTGGGTGAATTTTTATGGGGACAGCACATCCTTGAAACCTAGGTGATCCTCATGTCAAATGTCAAGTCCTTGCTTCAAAGCATTTATGCACTAGTTTCTCAAACAGTTTATAAAAAACTTGTTAAGATCGCTAAACAACGTTTTCCCTTAATCTTGTTTGAAGAAATAGCCGAGCAGTTAAATGCTGAAATTCTTCAAAAATATTCAGCTTAAGGTTGACACTTACAGTAAATTTCAGTCGAAATGGTTAAAGTTGGTAAACTCATAGGCAACTGAAAACTGGTTCTTGTAAGGGAAAGTGTCAGGTAACCTTAATTATAGGCAGTGTTACCTGCACTGCTTTTATCTGTTTACATGGTGCAAGTTAAAAAAATTAACTTTGTTCTGATCCATGGATCTGTGAGAAATAGAAAGTTGCACATGTCTCCAGCTTAATGAAATTGGCATCCATTACCCATGTATTACTGATCTTAGCTGATCATCCTACTCACTCCCAAGCTTCTCTGAGCACCATAACAAGCAGCTATTAGGATGACACTCTCAGCTGTTTAAAGCTCATTGAGCTCAGAGTAAGATCAGTGTCTTTCAAACACTTTTTTTGTTTTAAACTGGGTCCATGGCATTATGGAATTTAAAATTCTACTATAATAAAATCTTTTTTCCTGTGGAGAAATGCTTTTCTGAGCATGTATATTTTCCTGCTCATTTCAGCTTCAGGTAGAAGTGGATTTGCAAAATTCTGCTGAATCTCTGCTAGACAGGTGGAATGCTACCAATTTTGTGATGACATCTAGCTCATACTTACAGTTGTGTGTCTTATTACATGATCTTGTGACTAGTTTAGATATCATCTATTTTTTAAATCCTTCTTTATAATTATGATGTATTACATTTTCCCCTTCCACACCAGGGTCAGACAGCGTTTGATGTAGCAGATGAAGATATTCTAGGATATTTAGAAGAATTACAAAAGAAGCAAAATCTGGTAGGCTTTTTAGAGATCTCTCTATCTATGTATGTATTATGGTGCATGTGTGTTTATATGCAAGCTATAACTAATTCATATTAATATATGGAATTAACCTTCGGGATTGACTTGAGGTGCTTAACTGTCCTTCTGTGCCACTCTTTTATGTTCTATTTGGTCAGTGAAGTTGATCTGAAAATCTTGAAAGGAAAAGATGTTTTTTAGGCAAAACTTTCACTGTATTTAACTACCCAAGGCAAATGCTATTTACCGTTACTTGGCATATGCTTGTGAGGGGGTGTTAAGTTATATGTGTTGTAAATAGAGGATTTCTTATATTCTGCAGAAGATGGTATCTTTTAATAACACTTTTATTAAATATGTGTAATTTATACCATTCTGTCATTTTAATTGCATCATTTTATACCTCTTTAAGCTTCATAGTGAAAAACGGGAAAAGAAATCTCCCTTAATTGAATCTACAGCCAACATGGATAATAATCTGTCACAAAAGCCATTTAAAAAGTAAGTAAATCATTAAGATGTTCCTGGTGAGGAAAATAACTTCACAAACACTAAGTATTTACTTGGCTGGTTGGTTTTACCGAAGTTAAGATTAGATAGTCTATATTTTTTATTTGAAATTAATGTTTTTGGTTCCAGTAAAGAAACTTTGATTATTGAGCAAGAAAAGAATGCATCTAGTTTTGAGTCTCTGGAGCAAGAGAAAGCAGATGAGGAAGAAGAGGGAAAGAAGGATGAATCCAGTTGTTCTAGTGAAGAGGATGAGGAAGAGGACTCAGAATCTGAAGCTGAAACAGGTAAATAATTTTGGAGAGGCATCTTTGGTTTAGGATGTTGCTTCAGTTAAACTCATTATACTGAGCTTATATGATGATAGGAATTAATCATTGTAGCTTCTTGATTCCAGTTTTCATTTCATTTACTGATGGCCACTTTCTAGTTTCAATAACTTTTAAGTTTTTAAATAAGTTTATATCTCCATTTATAAATACAAAATGTAATTCATATGAAGACTTTTGCAATGAGCTATATTCTTGTATTTATGGCAGTGATTGGAATTGAAACTCTTAATTCAATAATTTGATTAGGTATTTATAATCAGTATTTTTAATGAGATAATCTGAGAATAATACAAGGTAACAGATTTGGAACAGGGAGGAGACAAAGGAAAAGACAGAAATAAGACCTCTGTGGGTAGAGTTCTTTGCTCACCATCTTAATGCCTTACATTATGGAGCATTGGAAAAGAAAACATCCTTATGTGTTCTGTCATCTTGAAGCAGACTCTGACAAATGCAGTGGATAATTCTGGCTCAGATATTGACAAATTAGAGAGACCTGTGTTTCGGATTGATTATTATATACTGGAATAAATATGGTTTTAAAAGTATTATTTTTGGTAGTAGCTCAACATCTGTTTCTCATGCAACTTCAGCTCAGGATTAATAGTACCTCAAAAGAGCTTAGATTCATTTGTAGAGAAACTGGCACTACAGCAGTCTTGTTTAAAAATCTGAGTTGGATGTTCAGACTTCTCTGTATACTCCTAGACTGGAGCAAATGTGCAGCATTTTGCGCACGTGTGTATGTGTACATGTACAAAGGCTGTAACAATGTTTAAAAGAGTCTAACACACAAATACAGTATGTATCGGGGAGAGGGGCGGATTGGGGAGAATTGGGAGGCACACAGTTTTCTAGCATCTTCTTCCTAAACCCGGCCCACCCCAAATGTCTATCAAAATTTCCCACCTCTTCTCATGCCACCACCAAATTACATAGTAGCTCTTATCTCCTTACAACCTTCCTCTCCTGTGTCTCTGTCTAGGTATGTTGATAGTTGGGAAAACAATGCTGCTGTTGCCTGTTTAGATAACTGCTTACCCATCTGCATGTGGCTGCTCTAGGGACTACCCTTTGAGTTGGGGAGAGGAGAAGTTGGTTAGAGGAGAAGTTGGTTAGTCTATATGAGTGATCGAACAATTTCAGAGGAGTTACCAGCTGCTTTCCCAACTGCCCCTTTCCCCCTGCAGGCAGATTAAATGAGGAGCTTTTCTGTGTCACCATACAGAAGCAGTGATACTTAAATTATCGCCTGGGCCTCCACGTATATCTGGGGCTGGGTTTTATGCTTGCATGTAGTGTTAGGTAAATGTGTAAATACATTGCTTAAACTTGTGTTCTGTATGATTGTAAAATATGTTAGGCAGTCATAGACAGCTATTACTAATACAGCAATGCTTGTAATATGTAAAACAACACAGATGTTTGACACAACTGTAGTTGTAAGTACATTATAGTCTAAAGAACAAATGACTAATGGAACAAGAAATCCCATAGTATTTGGAAAGAAATTTGCAGAGAGTTAAATTATTTTGTGCCTGATTTAGAGGTTTGCATCAGAATATCTAGAGAGAGGCTTAATATATAGTTGCACTACTTAGTTTTCTGTTTTTAGACTATTACCATTTTAATCCTAATTTTCAAGAATACTGTAGATTATGTAAATTGAAAGATTTGATTAATTTAATAAATTTTCATTGGAACCAAAAAAACTTGAAAAACAGTAAAGCCTTATTCTCCTTTCTGGTTTGATTTGCCGCTTCATGAACTGGGTCTCTGGTGAACTACAAAAGGCCCACAATAAGCATCCCCATGTGAGATAAACTGTCTGCATTTTTTAGGCTTCCCCTTACCCTCTATGGTTCTCATACAGGCTTCCCCTGATTACCCTCAGAAAGAGCCTTTCTTTTTTTAGGACACTTTATATAGCTCCCTTCTCTGTCAAGTTGCTGTTCTGCATCAGGCCTTTGCTACCTCACCTTTGAAAATTCTGTTAGCAGGTTGTGGCAGATTGTGACACTTCATCAGATTGACATTCCTACAGTGAAGAAGAAAATTCTTCCAAAACAGAGAAGATATTTGGATCAGTTTAATGTTTCTAAGTCGTTTTGTCATAATCTTGTTAAATCCTTGTTAAATCTATTAGCATTATAGTGCAATGACACTCATATACAGTCAATAAAACTATCTCTTGGACATAGTGACTTGAACATTTTTAAATAATGAAAATATCCTTGTCAGTCATCTCTACTCCTCTTAAAATATTCTGCCTTCATATAGTTTGTCCACCTGAGCTACATTTCAGCACTGGACCAATAAAAATGCTATAAATATTTTCCATAAATGAAATTGTGGGATGGGTTAAGCTCCAGAACTTAATTCTTACTAGATTTTCATAGTTTTTATATTTTAATTAGACTGTCTTCTATAAATGTTTAATGATATACTGCAAAATCACTCTCAGACTTAGAGGGTCAAACAGCACTTTGGTATTCCTGCATCCCTCATCTAGAGAGGTTGAGGTCTGTTAAACTTAAGTCACCTTTGATACATCATGCAGTGGTGCCTCAGTCACTGAGCTAGCTCTAATGTTTCCTGAACTCCATGGCTTTTCTAACTGTTTTCTCTTGATTACTAGTAGATGGTTTTGTGCCAGGAAAATTTGACTCTGATACAAGAATTAATTTTCATGTAAACTTTGGACTTTCTTTAATATAAACAAGGCTTTTATCATACTTTATTTGGCAAGCAGGAGAAGTTAGGCTTTTCCCTGAAGACCTGCATCTCTAAATTTCAACTGCACTTTCCCTTTTTTCCCATTATTCCTCTTAATGTAGCTTTACAGTAAAAATTCTCAGAAATTTAATGATGATTCCAATTGAATAATGTAAAGCGCTTTTCCCCACAAATGTCGTGTTGCAAACTCCTGTGACTTTTATCACAAGTGATGTGATAGTTGTGTTTTCGTAAAACCTCAGCTCCTGGAGGCTATTGATAATGTGAGAATCCCCCCTCCCCTCCCTTTTTTTTTTTTTAAAGATAAGTTTCCATCTGTAATGACTTGGGGTGTAGAAAAGCTTAAATATGTGAACTCATGCTCTGAAGGCTGACCAGCCAGAGGGTAAATAAAAATCTAATGTTTGTTCATTTTTTAAGTTTCATGATTTTTGGGGTAGCTCGACTCCTGATTTTTGAATTTAGTATGTACACTAACTCATACAATTAATGTATAGTTTTGTTGGCTGGCCTGCCATTCCCTCAGATCATTTCAAAAGTTGTCATGTTCTATCTTTTCCTTCCCATCTAGCCCCTCCTTCCACATACGTGAATTATTATGCTGCTACTTCTCTTCTTCCACATTAGATTCAAGACTGTACTCCTCACTTATAAATCTCTCTTTAACTACTGCACCTATATCTGTTTCCATACTTTTGTCAGTTCACATGGACAATCCATATTTCATGTCTAATTGATCTTTTTGTCAAGTGAATACAGAGTTTTTGCCCTTTTATGTTTTCCCTGTGTGTGCAAGGAGCTTTTTATGAAATACACACCATATCATGTACATCAAGACCCCTCCAAGCTGTAGATGTGCTCACTTTGCCAGTTAAAATGTGTTTTTACTAGGTGCCAGGCTTGCAAATTTGACTTGAAGCCAAGCCAGGTACTTTGCCACATGCTTCACCAGCAATAAAGATTCTGCAGTTGGACTTAAACTAACAATTTTATTCATTGATTAATTGCTCTCCCAGGTCTGTTTTGGCTCTTCTGTGCTTATATAAGTTAAAAGTAGTTTTAAACTTAGTGAATAACATATATGACTAAATTTGTATGGGGAGCAGATTGTTGGAGTAAGGAGGTGCCAATTATTTAATTAGTTACTTTTCACAGCAGAACTACACATTAGTATCTTTCCATTCGGTTTTATGCTGTACTGTATTATACCTGTTTTGTCTTTAGACTATGACCTCTTTAAAGCAAGGACTTGTTTTACTGTAGTGCACTGTTCGTTCATTGCACTATGTAAATAGTCTTGTATTATCTTTGAAAACTCTGAATCAGTTCTGGATCAGAATCTGTGTTTATTAGCTGAATTGCAGTATATTATTCACTACAAGGTACTTAACCACATGTCTAACTTTAAGCGCAAGTTGTCCCAATGAGACTAATTAGAGGCTTAAAGTTAAACACACAGATGAGTACGTTGCTGAATTGAGGCCTTTGTTAATAAAGATAGAGAAGAATGTTGTAGTCTAGGAATAAACAGTTACGATCCTTCCAAAGGCAAGCAGTCCAGACCTAACAAGGATTACGTTACCCACACTGTCCAAAACTAAGTAGGCTGATTTTTTCTTTTTTTTTTCCTGAGAGCTGCTTCTGAGAGCCTAATTGTTTGAGAGGCATCAGCAAATGACTAGGGCCTGAAGCTGTAACCCTTAAGAGCATGTAATTCTGACTAATGTGAATGGGAGTGCTGTATGCCTAATGACTGTGGGAAAAGGTCTTGTTATTTTTGACCAAGAGACAATTCAAATGGGTAGGGACAGGAGTAAACATTGAAGGCTAGATAGAAAATGAGATGACTAACAGTATGTTACTTGGGAAGGTTTAACTAGCGTTTTAACCTATTCTGAAGAAATGTGATTTCTATAAAATATGAAATCAAGAAATTTACAAATAACATATCTTAAATGTTTTATTTGCAGACAAAACTAAACCTTTGGCATCTGTAACTAATAATGCAAATAACATCAGTGCACAACCAGCTTCTGTAGCTGTGACAGCATCTTCCATAACCACTGGTCAAGTGACACCTACATCACCCATTAAGAAGGTAAAACAAAACAAAATTTCTTTATGTATGTGTTTCTAGATAGAATTTATTCTTAAACAATAGAACGCTAAGTACTATGTTTTGATTCCAGTGTAAAAATGTGAATTGGCTTGACCAAATGAGTTTTAGATAATACACCAAGAATAATGGAATATTCTGTAATCTTCTTTAGAATATTTGCTTTCTATTTTTATAAAACGTACAGCTTTAAGTAGTTTCAGAATTGAGTTTCATCATGTTTTACTAAGACTTCTACATGTATGTTACATACTTGAAGGATGGTGGTAGTTAACAAAAAAAAATTGTCCAAGAAAAGGCACCTCTGTTAAACATCTTTATTTATAAACCCACTCTACTTTTTATGGAGAGTGGGTGGACTTGTTCTGTTTTAAATCTAAACAAAGCAGACTGTAAACAAGAACCTCAAGAATGTAACTTAATGTACCGCATATATAGTTGTGTAGAAAAGGAAGTACTTGTGTTCCTGAACACTTGGGCTGTTCTGAAACACAGGAAATAACAAGTAGCAATTTTAATAAAAAACTAACACATGATCATAAACCAATAGAAGACAGGAATTTTAAACTGATGTTCCATATATCTAACTGAAAACACCTTTTTCAAATAATGTAACATTGTTTAATGTATATACATATTGGGACCACATGTGTCCATTGTTGATAGATCCAAGGTGTTGCCTGTTGGAATCAGTTAAGCTACTCATAAACCTGGATAGATGAGTAGAATGGAAATTGTGTTTGAAATTGACTTTTTGTTTTAGATGTACAAGCTGCATTTTTAGACTTATTGAAGGAGGGACTTGAGAGAAGAAATCTGCTCAGGTCCTCTGTCATGTAGCTGTCAGTCTCCTGTCAGTACTTCTCCATAGTTGAGGGAGGACTCTCATGTAGTATTTTAAATCTTAATGAGTGCTCTGTGCTTGGTTCTTCAGCTTCTCCTGTGTTTTCTATACCAGTTCCACCGTGTTCATCGGTTCTAAAGTCATGCAGCTGAAGTGAAAGCCTCAAAATATCTCTGCTGCTTCTGCCTCCTCTTTGCAAATCTGAGGTTTCCAATATCAGACACATACAGAAGAGTTTGAAATAAAATGAAGGATATTTCTTTTTCTAGTCACAATGTTCTGAAATGGTGAAGCAACTTTTTAAATAACTATATTTTCAATCTTGACCAGTCTTGGTTGTGTTTATCACCAAACCCCATCAGTTACAAAAATAACAGATTTGTAAAGCAGAAAGGATGTGTTGAACATTTGAACTCTGGGAAAGAGATCTGTGAAAATGACTCAAGCAGTAGAGGAGACATCTCATAAACTTTTAAAATATAATGTGATGGTCCACAAAGGACCCAAACCTTTCCCTGCTCTCTCAGAACTTGTATAAAATTATATTTGCAGCAATATGAGCTGGTCAGAACTTTTTCTCCGATACATATGTACATGTGGTTCCCTGTCATTGGTCCTTTGGGAGTGATAAACATGAGAAGTGATATTATTTATTCATTAATTTTAAAAACAAGTACAGGTAAGAACTCTGCATTGAAATGGTAGGGATATGACTTTCAACATTTTATTTTAAAAGTTTTTCTTATCTTTTTTTAAATGTGTGTTGAAACAAGGATAGAGAATCCCATCTCTCCCTGGGGTCCTGTCCTGGTAGAAGAATACACAGCAGCACTAACTTGGGGAATTTTCTGTTTTAAATTCTTAAGTAAATTTTAAACAAAATAGAACATTCCAAGATGTTCATTTGTCTGTCTACAATCATGTTTCTGTATTATACATCAGCAGGCTAACCTGGCCAGCTATTTGCTTAATTCGCTTTTCATATTTGGAAGTAATATGTAAGGCTGTTGTAACTTACCTGAAATCCTGTATTAGATTTACTGAGCAAGATTGTCTTAAACATCAGTAGTTAGGTACCCGTAATTTTAGCACAAATGCTACGTTTCTTGTGAAGCTGAGGATGGCATCTAGCGTTAGCATTAGTAGTTCATGAGAGCATGTTCAGTGTGCCAGACATTTTCCAGACAGAAAAGAATGTACTGCCCTTGCCATGAGCTCACAATCTAAAGACAGGCATATAACAAGATAGGGTAAAACCTACTGGTAGAGTGACCATGACTTTGTCACAGCTAGCAAAAAGGTTAAATTTAACAATATACTAGTTGTGTTGTATGCATATTAGTGTAGGTCAGCTAGATTAACAATAGGCATGATAGAAGAGAGCCTTGAAAAGGAATTTAAGTATGATCATTTGCCTTAATTATCTGAAGGATGATATTTTCAATGTGACTGTATCAAGGGTTTTTGTGCCATATGGAATTGACTCCTTTGGCCTGTGTTCACAGTTTGTGTGGCTGTCTGGACTAGTGTTTTGGACACCATTTTTCTCACTAGCAAAACGAGAGAAGTTCACCTAAAGATAGTAATGATAGATTTCTGAAGAGTCTGTCCCTGCATATGACTGGTATTTGAGTGTGTTAAACTCCAAAGTTGTGTCTGTCTCTTTCTTTCTTTCTTTTTTTTCTCTTTTCTTTGAGAGGAGTCTCTTATTTTCAGGCTCCTTTCCAGGGTGTCTTGTGCTCTTCAGGAAAAGATAGAAGCAGTCTTGACTGGATTAGTCTCAAGGGAGTGCTTGGAAGGATTCCACTAGCTTTAATCCATAGGGGTTGAAAAGAGAGGCCTGAAATAGGAAGTATAAACTGCTGTGGCCCCAATCCTGACCCCAGTGTAGTTGGGTCATGTGCTGGAGAGCTTTTCCAGGACTTAAACAAAGGAAGAATTCTACCCTCAGGCTGCTATAGCTCTAGCCTCTGCACTGTTTGTACACTGGCTGCATTGATGGGGAAGTTACTAGTGGATACACCATTTCTGCCCCACTTTCAAATCCTTATTCTGCAGTGCTTCTCAGGAAGACACCATTGAGCGCCATGGCGTGTGTAGAGTAGGAAACTTCTGCACATCAGGCTCATGGTAGTTGCAAGAGGGCCCTCCACAGTATGGGAGGAGAAGCCAATTTCTCTGGGTTGTTAATCTTTTGCAGCCTCCGTGAGTTTGGTCTCTCAAAACTTAACGGCCAGAACTCTAGGAGGCTTCAACCATTGTATTAAGGTAATGATACATCTTAAGGCTAGTGCCTCAAAGCATATCAAGAGTTGAGATATGACATAATATCCAAGAGAATGCTCAAGACTGGGGGGACGGAGGGGCACAAGGAGCCTCGAGCTCAGCACCTCTTTCAAGGACTATGAAAAGGCTACTGCAGCTCTAGTTCCTCAAAGCGGATGAGTATAATGTTTGTATTGCGGTATGGCCAGGAGGAGCTAATAAGGGGTGCCTTTGTTTTAGGCTGTACAGACACGTCATGAAAGGCAGTTCCTACCCAAAGAACTTATATTAGTTCTAATTTTAAAAAAAATGCAACAAGTGGATATATCACACAATCTAAAGAAGTAGGGGAGGGATCATGAGGCTAAAAAAAGTGAGAGAAACCTGTGATTATATAGTATAGTATAACATGCAAGCCATGGCTATAAAGTTCTGTATGCTCAGCCAGAAGGTTTTTAATAAGTTAAAATTAGAGGCTACAAATAAACTGGATATCAAGGATCCCTATGAGCTATCTACCTAGTCAGTATCAGCTGGTGTTTTCCTGTAAGTGTAATGGTAGAAGTGGGTCACCAGAGAACATTCGAAGAGGACGTTAGGCTTTATGGGCAGGCACTGACCCTTCTTGAGGGGAGCATGATGTTTGTGCTCCCTAGAGGCCCTGAGGGTTGAGCTTTAGGCACAATAGATCCCATTTTGTGCAATAATTCAGCTTGCAATATATGTTCTAGCCTCAAACCTGCTCAAATAGAAGAGAATCCTATAAATTGCCACAGTTCCTCATGCAATGTTATTTTATGGTAGGTAAAAGAAATTAGCTTAGCCTTTGAGATTCCATCAGTGCTTGGATAAAAGTAAACTTGATCTGGTGGATGACCAAACTGATAGTGCTATGTATTGCATTGTAGTAGAGTTAAACGTCCAAGGTTTGGAGAAGAATGGGTCTGCTTCTAAGATGGAGTGGTTATGTGAAAGGTGGTAGTCTAGTTTTATTTCTGAAGACCTGTCATAAACAGATAGCTAAGGGTTAATGTCTCTTTCACCGGTAAAGGGTTAACAAGCAGGGACCTGCAACACCTGACCAGAGGACCAATCAGGAAACAAGATACTTTCAAATCTGGGTGGAGGGAAGCTTGTGTGTGTCTTTTGTTCTGTCTGCTGTTCTCTCTGGTTTCTGAGAGTGACCACACATACCTACAGGCTCTCTAATCTTCTATTTCAATTTTGTAAGTACAAAGGTAGAAAGGCACTATAGTCTTTTTAACTGTTTTTCTTTATTTGCACATATGTAGTTTGCTGGAGGTATTTTATATTGTATTTCTGTTGGAGAAGGCTTTTCTCCAGATTCTGCAAGCTGAAAGATCCTGTATATTTACCATCTAGATTACAGAGATAACTTTTACTTTTTTTTCTTACTTTTTTATTAAAAGTTTTGCTTTTTAAGACCTGTTTGATTTTTTTCTCCTGGTTAAGGCTCGAAGGAACTGAGTCTGTACTTACCAGGGAAGTGGTGGGAGATAGAGAGAAAGAAGGGAGGGGGAAAAGGGGGAATCCCTTTGTTTAGATTCACGGAGCTTGAATCTGTATTGCCTCTGGGTGAGGTGGAAAGCCTCTGTTTTAAGATTCAAGGAGTTGAATCCCAGTGATCTTCTAGGGTAACCCAGGGAGGGAAAGCCTAGGAGAGGCACTAGTGAGGGAAAGTTTACTTTCCTTGTGTTAAGATCCAGGGGGTCTGGGTCTTGGGGGTCCCCAGGGAAGGTTTTGGGGAGACCAGAGTTTATTAGGTACTCAAAATCCTGATTGGTGGCAGCGTATCAGATCTAAGCTGGTAATTAAGCTTAGAGGACTTCATGCTAGTAACTCATTTTTGGACTCTAAGGTTCAGATTGAGGAAAGTATACTATGACAAGACCCCATAAACTGCTTGTGTCATCTTCATTCATAGCAACATGTACAGTATAGTACACTCTTCTGTTATGAGGGAGGGAGAACGGAAATAAAAAATAGTTGTAGGTCGCTAATGATAATGGCCACTATACTGTGTGGAGATGAGAGCATCTTTGGATGTGTGTGTATATATATATGTCCTGATCAGAGGTATCAATGAAAGGTCATACTCAATGCCAAGTCACTCTTGCTTAATTCTCTTTCTTGTTCTGCAGTCAGGGACCCATGATCATTAACAGCCTTCAGTATCTTATGCCTTTAGTTGATGGAAGGCTAGATTCAATGAGATGATGGCACATCTTTTGCAAAGTGTGTGCTGCTGGCTGATGAGTAGAGTTGTACATCATCTGTGTGCCCTGTAGGGTTGGAAAGACATGGCACTTTTGATCTCTGCAATGTAGAGGGATGCAAAGAGCAAAAAAATGGGTCAGTATTGACTAAGGAGGAAGGATCAGGCACAGTGAAATATAGGCGTTTCAGTAGGTGAAGGGGATACCACCCAGTGAGCAACAGTAATTGCTAGTTTCGTAGCTGTTCTCAACTGCTGTAAGAACAAACAGTTAATGTGAATTTTACCAACCAGTGGATTGGATAGGCTACTGTTAGATGGATTTTCAGTCCGTCCAGTGATGTGTGCGTTGTTAATAATGTGGCGATTTGATTGATTTGCTCTTTGTCCAGCCTTCATACCCCATCCCAACACCTCTGCACTCTGGCTGCTCCAAGCTTTCCATCATCCCAAGCCACCTCCTCTTTGGACATATCCAGTCTTTCTTTTTCTGGTAACCATTCCAGCTTCTCTGACTTCTAGTTTCTGTTAAAATTGTCCCACGTGATTACACAACTATCTGAGCGGTGTGACCTTCATCTTCCACAGAATTCTTGGATTTCAAGTGTCTAAAGTATTTTTGTAACGTAAAAGGGAGAACATTTTAAATATAACTTCAAGTTGACAGTGTATATTGAACAAAAGATTAAAAACTGGAATACATTGGTCATTTAGCTTATTCAATACCATTATATATGGTAAGTTTTTTATGTTTGGGTCTACCATGTGAAAAGTACAGCAGATGAACTGTCTCAAAATGTAAAATATCAGAATGTTATAATTATCTTTGCTATATATGAAAGCTTCATTGCCTTTTGTATGTGGCAACTAAATGCATTTTTGTATCAACATTTATCATTTCACAACATGGTCTAGTGTATTTAATAGGAACTTTTTACCAAAGTATTAGAAATGTCTTGTTGCTTTTAGATATTTTGTGCTTCAAAGAAGAGTAGTGTACATGAATAAGGAATCAAGTGTGTGGATTTAAAACAAAAAGCTCCTTTTTCTCTATTTCCGTTCTTTCACTCTTCATCTTTGTGTCTTGTCTTAATTGGCTTTAGTATGGTTTCATTCCTCCTATCATGCCTGTGGCGGAGTCAGTACATCCTGCATCATGGAGGCAGGGCTTGCGCAAAACTGGCATTGTTCTTGTGCCCAATAAGGGTGAAAAGTCTATGGTGAGGCTTTGGTGTGCACAGGATTTGTTTCAGGTTGCAAAGTAACATTTTTAATCAAAGTGTTGATACCAGAGTTGCATGGTTTTCAATTGTGTGTAAATTTTTGTTTGCATCTCTTTATCACAGTGTGTATTATGAAGTGGAGAGGATTTTCTAGCTAACTTTTAGAAAAGTTGTTTTCCTTTGTGATCTGTTTGTTTCTTATGTCATTAACCTACCCAGGAAATGAATGTATATTGGTTACCCCTTCCTCCACCCAAAAAAATCCAATATGATAACTGGAAGTAGCTAAGTATTTTGAAATATCCCTAAGAAGCATGAAATAGCAGAGTTAGTGTAAGTTAATGACATTTAACTTAATGATGTCTTTGTTTACAGTTTCCAACTTCAACAACCAAGGTTTCTCCCAAAGAGGAAGAGAGAAAAGATGAATCTCCTGCCTCTTGGAGGTTAGGTCTTCGAAAGACTGGCAGCTATGGGGCACTTGCAGAGATTACAGCTTCCAAAGAAGCTCAGAAAGAAAAGGACTCTACAGGTGTTATGCGTTCGGCTTCAAGTCCCAGACTCTCTTCTTCATTAGACAACAAAGAAAAGGTAACCATTTTCAGAATACAAAACATTTTAAATTCTGGCCAGTTAACTTAATATAAATATTAGTTATAATTTACAGTGAATGTCGTATAAACTCCACTACAATGTAGGTATCTATATGAGTACATAATGCTTTCACAAAGTTGTACTAAATGTCAGCTGTTAAATTGTGGCATCGTGCTCTTGATAGGCAGTAGAGCTGCCCTAGAAGAAATGCAGCTGTTGTGCCACCTTTTGAAAAATGCAGCAGGCCTCTTTCTCCACACAGAGCAGCTTCATTAGCTGATGCAGGAGAGTATATGGAGGGCCTTGCCATCTTTGGAAAGACTTGCACCACTAGTTGTGCAAAGTCTTGTGCAGTGAAGGGAGTGCAAAGATTGTGATAGTTTCTGTCCCTTGCTGCAGAGTGCTGGGGATGAGGACCAAAAAGGCTCCTTATACCCTTTCATTCACATGTTGTGTGGACAAAGATTAATCTTTTATCTTTCTAAATTAAGCATTAATTAAAACTGTTACTAATTTGACATAGATATTTGAGTAAAAATACTTCATGCTTTTTCTTGTTACAAAGTAATATAATTCCTTTTTTCAAGTTCTAGTGTCTTTGTGCATGTGATTAAATACGTTTGTGGATTTTAGGAAAACACTAAAACACTTCAAACGGTAGTTAGGATTGGCTGTTATTTTAAACTGAACCTTTGGAGACATATTAGTAGAAAAACAAAAGAACATAAAATTAAGACAGTTGGGTCCTTAGAACAGTTTGCCGTTCCCAGTATGATGCTTGTTGCTCTTAACTTCTGCCTGATGCTGATCGTGCAAATTAACTTACAATATAAATAGAGTTGGAATTGGCATAGATAATTTTGTAACTTTCACAGGAGTGCAACTAGGGACATTTGAATAGCTTTTAATATAACTTATGACTATCATACGAAGCTATTCTTTGACTTCTAAAACATTTTCTGTCTTAAAGGAGAAGGATAATAAAGGAACTAGACTTGCATATGTTGCACCTACAATACCAAGACGACTGGCCAGTACATCTGACGTTGACGAGAAAGAAAACAGGTGACTCTTGAAGCTGTAACTTGCTTTTTAACTACACACACAGTTATTTGATATCTGAATCTTTTGGAAACTAGCCTCTGGCCCTCCAAAAGAAAAGTTGAGTTGAAACTAATGATAAAAGCTATTTTGGATGGTGCACATATATATTACAGTATCCCTTCAATCCAAACTATTTCTGTTACTTTGATTCTTGTAGCTAGGCAATATATTGCAGTCACAAGACAACTGCTGTCTTGTTGTCTCAGAACAGAATATTTATAAATTGCAATATATTTCCTTTTTACAGGAACAGTGGGCAGGGATATGCAGGGAAAGCACTAAATGGTTGTAATCCCTAGGTCTTGTCTACACAAGCAAAACTAACACCTGTATTTTAGCAACTAATACACTGTCACTGCACTGGTAAAAAGAGTTAAGTAATTTGCTATTGTAGGTAAGGCTTAGGTGTGCTTTTTAACCATCAATTTGCAGTAGGTTTTCATGACATCGTAAAATTGGCTGATCTATGTCCACACTAGCATCTTAACATGCTATAGTTGCGGTGTTACTGACAGCTGCTGAAATAGGATTACTGGTTTTTGCTGGTGTAGATACTCTGCTAGTCACTTTAAGATGAATAGCATCAGGTTCTCGAACAGAGTTCTGCTGGTTTTATGTGGAGTTACATGGGGGCTTTGTCTGCATGGTTGGGTATACTAACGGCAGTGGTGTCTAAAGTGCACTAACATGTGGTATATTAATTGGTCCATGTAGAACCTGCTGGTATACACGAAAGGTTCTTCTTCGAGTGATTGCTCATATCAATTCCAGTTAGGTGTGTGCGCGCGCCGCTTGCACAGATGTTAGAAACTTTTTCTCTAGCAGCTACCTGTCGGACCGGCTGGGGAGCCCACTGGAGTGGTGCCAATATGGCATTCTATATAAGACCCTACTGGCCCAACCTTCCTCCCCCACCTTCAGTTTTTCTTACTGCCCATGATGGTTGTTGGAACAGTGGTCTCTTGTCTCATCAAGTGCTCCACTTATCCCCAGCTTCTCTTATCTTGATTGTCGATTAATTGTTATTAGTTAGTGTTAAGTGTTTCCTATAGTATTAAGCGTAGTCCAGTAGTTGAGGGCAGTCCTCTCAATGACTGCCCTGCAGGGCTCTGGGGCATGCCGTCCCAGGGCTTCGAGCCTTGCAACACTTGCAACAAGCCCATGCCTACAGGCAACCCCCATAATTCCTGTTGGAGTGCAGAGTACCCCTCCTGCGGTACTGTCTTCAGCACCACATAAGATCGTGCGCTCATCTCAGGACAGGCAATCTCCTGGGCCCTAAAAACGCCCGCCTCGGCACTGCTCTTATTCCCCGGTTGCTGGGAAGAAGCAAGCCTTGGAAGAACCCCCTGTTAGGGCCGAAGCAGTTGTTCTGGTCCCGACCGACCAAGACTCTAACCAGGCCTCTAAGCAGGACAAGGCCACCAGGCCCTGATCTGCTCATCCCAGTCCTGCACAAGGGACAGTGCAAATGGAAGAGATCACATTACCTTCCACACTGGATACCTTCAAGGCCACCAAAGGGCTCATCAAAATGACAGTTCCGGTGCCTCCAGCCCCAACCTGAGTCCCAGTACCATCCAAGGGTAAACCGGCCATGTTCGGAATGGCAGCCCTCAGACCAGCATCTTCACGCCACTCGGCGTCCCGGCACCGTTCCGAGTCCTGGCACTGCCACAGGTACCGGTCTGACTCATGGCACCAGTTAGTCTCATGGCACTGGTCTCACAGTCCCGATCCTCGGAGCTGTTCCCGCTCGAGGTCGCTATCAACTGCTGGATCATGGTCCCACTCGAGATCCAGGTCACAATCGGCATCCTCACAGCACCATTTGGACCGACGCAGTGTGGAACTCTAAATCCTGTGTCAACTGTTGCCACGACACCAGCCCACGGGGCACTGCTCTTCATCGCGGCGCCAGTTGCGGCGCCGGGTGCTGTCGCGGTGGCGCTCTACTGTCTGGCACCGCTCTTCATCATGTCACCGGTTGCGGTCACGATCAGCCTCCTGGCACCAATCCCCGCATGACCCGCGCCTCCCAAGGGACTCGGTGCCCCCTTTGCTTCACTTGCGCACTGCTCCTCCTTGGCCGTCGTGATCTTGGTCTTCTTCTGGCAAATCGGAGAGAGCTTCAGGGTTCTCAGACATTCCCCAATCGGGCCTGGGAAGTTTCGGCCAAAATCCTCCAGCACCCAGCTGTCAGTCCCAATGGCAATTTTGGACCCTCTGAGCATATCACCAGGCCCGGGCACCCCCCGTGCCGCCCCCCACCCCTCTAGTTGCCTGGCCACCGTCAGGTTTGAGCGCCCAGCCCCCTGAGGCGACCCGCAGCCGTCCCCCTCCAGACTCAAACCAGCCTGCAGAACCAGCACCCATAGTATGGGCTACCCCAGGCACCCAAGAAGAACCACCCATGCCCGACCAGGAGACTCTCTTTGCACTGTCCCTTCCAGTGGAGTCATCTTCATCCTCCCCTTATGAGGTTGTGGCTGGCACATCCACATCTGGTCCGCTGCCTTCAAGAACTATTGAGGCGCATGGCCCTCAATGTGAACCTCCAGATTGAGGAGATTGTGGAGGAGGAGGACCCTATGGTGGACATTCTAGGCCCGGAGGCACCTTCCGCGGTGGCCCTCCCCATGAATAAAACCATTCAGAACAACGCTAAGTCTCTCTGGCAAACCCCGACTTCCATCCCTCCCACAGCTAAAGGGGTAGAAAAAAAGTACTTTGTCTGCACCAGGGGGTTATGAATACCTTTTTACCCACTCCGTCCCTTGCTCGCTTGTGGTTGACGTGGTGAATGCCAAGGAAAGGCAGGGCCAACAAGGGTCTGCTCCCAAGTCAAAAGACGCTAAGTGGCTGGACCTTTTTGGGAGAAAAAATTACTCTACTGGGGGTTTCTCGCTGGAGATTGCTAATCAGCTAGCAATTTTCAGTAGGTACAATTTTAACTCTTGGTCTGTGGTCCTCAAATTTCAAGATCTTCTCCCAGCAGAGGCTCGTACAGAACTAGGGGGCCATTGCTGAGGAGGGTAAATTGGTTGCTCGGACCTCCCTCCAAGGTTCCCTCGATGCTGTGGATGCGGCTGCATGCACTCTGGCGTCAGGTATCACCATGCGGCGGAACGCCTGGCTTCAGTCTTCAGGCTTCTTGCCTGAGGTTCATCACACTATCCAGGACCTCCCCTTTGATGGTCAGGGCTTGTTTGCAGAACAAACTGATTCCCGCCTGCATTCATTAAAAGACACAAGGAATACTATTAAATCCTTCAGTATGCATACTAACCAAAGGAAGCCATTTAAACCCCAGACCACCCAGCAACGCTCTTTCCATCCTAGACCAAGGCAGGACTTTTCTCGTCGAAGAAGTAGATATTCTCAATGTAGACTGTCTCGCTCTCCCCCCCCCACCCCCAGGCAGGGTCAAGGACAGTACAAGCCAACCCCGGGCCCTAAGTGCCCATTTTGAAGGTGCGCCAGAGGACGGAATACAAGCTTTTACCCCGAACAGTTATCCCTTTCTGAACCGCCTATCCCATTTCTACCATGCCTGGTCTCATATCACATCGGACCGTTGGGTCCTCCGCACAGTGCAGATGGGATATTCTATCCATTTCCATGCCATCCTGCCCTCCCACTCTCCTTCCTCGTCCCTCTTCAAGGACCCTTCTCACGAGCAACTCCTCATCCAGGAGGTTCAATCCCTCCTTGCCCTCGGGGCAGTGGAGGAAGTTTCTCAGGAGCTCAGGGGCAAGAGTTTCTATTCCCGCTATTTCCTTGTCCCCAAGGCAAAGGGAGGCTTAAGACCTATTCTGGTCCTCGGGGAGCTCAACAAGTACATCGTCAACCTGAAGTTCCTTAGCCACTATCCTTTCCTCACTGGATCCGGGAGACTGGTATGCTGCCCTCAATATGATGTATAGTTTCACATTTCAATTACTCCACCTCACATACATTTCCTCCGCTTCGTGGTGAGCAGGATGCACTGTCAGTTCACAGCCCTCCTGTTTGGCTTGTACACAGGCCCTCGCATCTTTACCAAGTGCATGGTGGTTGTGGCAGCCTTTCTTCACCTACATCATGTGCACATCTTCCCGTACCTTGACAACTGGCTTATGCGGGGCCAGTCTCACCGTCATGTCCAGTCTCAGGTACATCTAATCACGGACTTTTTCACTCTCTTGGGTATCATGGGTAAACATCAGCAATTCCATCCTCGCACCTACTCAAACATAGTCCTGGATGCAAACCAAGCGAGGGCTTTCCTTCCAGAAGCACGGTGCCTGGCTGTAGGAGGCACAGTTACCAGCCTCTGCAAGTTTTCCACCACCACAGCAAGGCAGTGGCTCAGGTTGCTGGGTCACATGGCGTCCTGTCTTTGTGGTGCAGCACGCCAGACTAAGATTCAGGCCGCTACAGACATGGTTGGCTTCAGCCTACCAACCTGGACGCGACAGTCTAGAAATGGTCCTCACGGTCCCGAAGTGCACACTCGACTCCCTACAATGGTGGCTGGATCCTCGGATGGTGGGTGCCGGGGTCCCGTTCCATCTCCCTAACCCACCCTTACCCTGGTCACAGATGCATCTGTCCTGGGATAGGGGGTTCACCTCGGGAACCTGACAACGCAGGGCTTATGGCATGAGAGCGAGCTTGCACATCAACATCAAAGAGCTCAGGGTGATTCGCCTTGCATGCCAAGCCTTTTTCCTCCACTTGCAGGGCCACTGCGTAGCAGTCCTAACGGACAATACCACGGCCATGTTCTACCTCAGGGGTCTCAAACACGCCCGCCAAGCTCCCTGCATGCCCCCTCCCCATTATTTCCTGTCGCTGCCAAATGCCTCTCTGCTGCCCTCCCCCCCCCCCCCCCCCCCCCTTTTTTCCTTTCCCCCCCCCAAGCCCCTCCCCGCCCCCCCCCCCCCCCCCCCCCGAGTTATTTTATATGGCAGCTAAGCTCCCTGCACACTGCTCCCCAATGTTTGGGGCTGGGTCTCTGCCCTGGCCTCCACTTGCTTGCCACCTCACCGCCCCGGTAGGAGCTTGCAGCTCATGCTGACTCCGCTCAGCTCTGCTGGCTTCTGGCATCACCTGCTGCTGCAGAGTCCTAGTGCCCCCCCTCCCCCGCCCTCCACTAGGGTCAGGGCAGGTTACCCTTACCCTGTCCTAGTCCTGAGCCCCTCCAATACCCCAAGCCTCTGCAATGCCCCAAACCCCTCATCCCCAGCCGCACAACCCTCACCCTTGCACCCCTCCTATCCCCAAACTCTATCCTGGAGCCTGCACCCAGCATCCCATCTCCATCCCAGAGTCTGCACCCCAGACCCCCCTCCCCCACCCAAATTGCCTTTCAGAGCCGTAGGCAGGTAGGGGACAGAGTTTGTGGGAGGGCAGGTTCTGAGCACCACCCAAATATCTACAAACCTGCTACCCCTGGAAGAAGCAGAGCAGGAGTGGAGTGGTGGTGCAGCCCAGTGCAGTGCGGGGGGAGGTGGCTTTACTGAGTGTATATATTTTATTAAAACCGCTTGGAAATTACTTTGTCGAAAAAAGAACACTCATGGAAGAAAAGAGTTTTTAAAGACAAATGGGAGAATTTATATTTTTTCACAGAGGTAAAAGATAAAATTCAACGCCTTATTTCTCAGCAAACGATTGCTGTTCCCAAGGAGTATAACGTGCCTCGGCACTACGACACGATGCACCGTGAAAAATATGATGCATTCACTGGAAAAATCCGAGAGGAAAAAGTTCAGCAACTTAAAGCAGCATTTGCCAAGCAAAGGAATTTCTTTTGGGGGCTTAACAATTCTAGCGAAGATTCAGTAAGAGCAAGTTTTGTGATAAGCAAAATGATAGCTAAATCATCATGACCTTTTGCAGAAGGCTTATTTGTAAAAGAATGTCTTATGAAGGCCAGTGAAATTTTATGTCCTGATAGGAAGAAAGTTTTTGAAGGCATAAGCTTGTCTGCCAGTACAGTTGCCTGCAGGATAACGGATTTACTGATAACGTGCAAAAACAATTGATTCAAATGGCAAAAGACTTTGAAGCATTTTCAATTGCTGTTAATGAGAGTACAGATGTATCAGATACTGCACAGTGTGCAGTGTTCGTTAGAGGTGTGGATTGCAATTTGAATATAACTGAAGAATTGCTAGACTTAATGCCACTGAAAGGTACCACAACGGGACACGACATATTTCAAGGACTGGAAGAGTGCATTGAAAAAGCTGTGCTGACATGGAACAAGCTCGTATCTTTGGCTATGGACGGTGCGCGATCAGCGTGCCCTGAAAACGTTGGTGTGTTGGATTATTGAAGACCAAACTCAACAGCCTCGATATACCAGAAATTAGCTTCACCAGTATACATATTTTGCACCTAGAAGCCCTGTGTAGCAAAAGTCTACAAATGAAGGAAGTTATAGATGTAGTGGTTAAAACTGTTAATTTTATACATGCACGATGGCTG
This sequence comes from Chelonoidis abingdonii, assembly GCF_003597395.2. Classification (NCBI taxonomy): domain Eukaryota; kingdom Metazoa; phylum Chordata; order Testudines; family Testudinidae; genus Chelonoidis; species Chelonoidis abingdonii. The sequence continues at coordinate 77,049,290 of NC_133769.1, read as the reverse complement.
AATCACGGACAGTTCACTTCTTTTCTAGCAAGTATGGACAGCAAATATGGGGAACTTCTGTATCACGCTCAGGTTAGATGGCTGAGTCGTGGAAATGTTTTGAAGGGTTATTTTGCGCTTAGAAAGGAGATTGATTGATTCCTTCATGAAAACAAAAAAACAAGGAGGTTCCACAGCTTGCTGATTCCACTTTTATCTGCAACCTTGCTTTTCTAACAGATGTAACTGATCACCTGAATGCCCTGAACTTGAAACTTCAGGGTAGAAAACAGGTGATAACACAGATGTATGACAGTGTTAAGTTATTCAAAGTCAAGCTTACTTTGTGGGGGAAACAGCTGACTGCTGGCAGTTTGGTTCATTTCTCGACTCTGAATTTCTTAGGAAAAGTTGAACCCAAATCCTTGAAAAAATATGTAGAGATCATTTCTAACTTACACAAACAGTTTGTATGGTTTAAAGATTTCAAGGCACTTGAACCACATTTTCAACTTTTTTCCACACCATTTGGTGTTGACACTGACTATGTTGCAGAGAAAATGCAGATGGAGTTAGTGGAACTTCAGTGTGACACCATTTTGAAGCAGAAATATACAGATGTTGGAATTCCAGAATTCTACAAGTTTCTTCCACAAAAAAGATTTCCCATGTTGTTCTCTGCTTCTGCAAGGATAATGGCAATGTTTGGAAGTACATATATATGTGAACAGTTTTTTCTCTTCCATGAAGATTAACAAATCTGTGTTAAGGTCAAGGCTCACTGGTGAACATTTGAAAGCAACACTGAGACTGCTTTTGTCTCAGGATATTAAACCTAATATTGATGCTCTGGTTGATGCAAAACGCTGCCAGCTAAGTGGCCAAAAATGAAATGACTGTCAAAATTAGCACTGACTTTTCACATTACAGCTAAAGAAGTTAATAAAAAAGTTAATAAATTGACTTTTAATAGCATACTATATTTTAATACTATACTACTATATTACTCTTCTTTTTTTTTCTGCCTACTTCCAGGCGCTTCCCACCGCCAAGCCTCCAAACAGCAGTTGGTCAAGCTTTAGCACTTTCCAGGAGGGAGTGGGGAAGAGCGGGGAGCTATGCGCTCAGGGGAGGAGGTGGAGAAGAGAAGGGGCAGGGGTGGGGTCTCATGGAAGGGATGGAGTGGGGGCAGGGCCAGAGGCAGCGAGTGGAGGTGTCAGTGATGCGGCCCTCAGGCGAATGCACTAGTCTTCATGTGGCCCTCATAGTCATTTGAGTTTGAGACCCCTGTCCTACATGAACAAGCAAGGCAGAGCCTGGTCATTGCCACTCTGCCAAGAAGCCCTCCTTCTGTGGGACTTCACTTCAGCCCACACGTACCTGCCAGGTGTCCAGAACATTCTGGCAGACAGCTTGAGCAGGCGTTTTCTTACTCATGGGTGATTGATACGTCTGGATATCATTCATTCCATTTTCAACACCTGGGGGTTTCCCCGAGTTGACTTGTTCGCTTCGCAATCCAACAGGGAGTGCCCAGCCTTCTGTTCCTTCCGGGGCTACAGTCCGGGCTCAATAGCAGATGCCTTCCAGATCACATGGTTGGGTCAGTTACTTTATGCCTTCCCTCCGTTCCCATTGGTACACAAGGTGCTCCTCAAGGTCCGCTGGGACAAGGCAGATGTCATTCTGGTAGCCCCTGCCTGGCCATGTCAGCGTTGGTACCCGATCCTGCTGGACCTGTCAGTCCAGGCTTCCCTGAGTCTCCCTCTCAGCACCGACCTCATCTCTCAAAACCACAGTCGTCTCCTGCACCCAGACCTTCAGTTGCTCCACTTCATGGCTTCGAGGATCCGTGGCTAAACCAGGCTGAACACGCCTGTTCAGACTCGGTGAGGCGGGTGCGTCTTGAAAGTTGCAAGCCGTCAACCATGCTTACCTATGAAGCCAAGTGGAAAAGGTTTTCCAGCTGGTGCGCTCAGCGGCAGGTGCCCCCGCTTCAGGCTCCAGTTCCGTGCATCTTGGACTACTTGATGTTCCTAAAGGACCAGCACCTAGCCTTTGAATCCCTTAAGGTCCACCTCACGGCCATCTCTGCGTTTCACTCAGGCACAGCCAGGTGTTCCATGTTTGCACACCCAGTCGTGCGGCGTTTCCTCAAAGGCCTGGAGAAAATCCATCCTCCAGTGAAGCCACCCATGCCTGCATAGAACCTTTAACTTGGTCCTCTCTTGCCTTCTGGGCCCTCCTTTTGAGTCGCTGGCGTCCTGCTCACTTCTCTGTCTCTTCTGGAAGGTTGCCTTCCTAGTGGCCATCACTTCCGCACATTGAGTGTCCAAACTATGGGCTCTCATGTGTGAGCCACCCTATAACACCTTTCATAAATATAAAGTTCAACTAAGACCTCCCCCAGCCTTCTTACCAAAAGTGATGTCCCTCTTCCATGTGAGCCAGGATGTCTTCCTACCAGTTTTCTACCCAAAACCGCATGCTGGCCTTCGTGAACAACGTCTCCATTCTCTTGACATTAGAAGGGCACTCGCCTTCTATATAGACCAAACAAAGCCTTTTCATAAAACAATCCAGTTGTTTGTCGCCATTGTGGAGTGGATGAAAGGTGCCTCGATTTCCTCTCAACGAATATCTTTGTGGATCACCGGATGCATTCGTGCTTGCTATAACCTGGCAAATGTCCCTCCGCCTGCTGTTACGGCTCACTCAGCGAGAGCTCAGGCATCATAAGCTGCCTTCATGGCACACATTCTTCTCCAGGAAATCTACAGGGCTGCCATGTGGACCTCGGCTCACACCTTCATGTCCCACTATGCCATCATCCAGCACTCTCTGGATGATGCGGCCTTTGGCAGAGCGATCCTCCAATCTGCTGTTCCTTGTCTCTGACCCCACCTCCGAGGTAAGGCTTGGGAGTCACCTAACTGGAACTGATAAGAGCAATCACTCAAAGAAGAAAAAACGGTTACTCACCTTTCTGTAACTGTTGTTGTTCTTCGAGATGTGTTGCTCATATCTATTCCATTCCCACCCACCTTCCCCTCTGTCGGAGTAGTCGGCAAGAAGGAACTGAAGGTGGGTCGGGCCGGCAGGCTCTCGTATAGAATGCCATATCTGTGCCACTCCAGGAGGCTCCCTAGCCAGCCCAATGGGTAGCTGCTGGGGAAAAAGTTTCCGATATCCATGCACATGGCACGTGCACACACCTAACTGGAATAGATATGAGCAACACATCTCGAAGAACAACAGTTACCGAAAGCTGAGTACCCGTTTTTTTCTTAGTGGACTTTAACATAGTGCTGTTTGAAACAGTACTATGTTATCTTTAAAATATAATGGAGAAAGTTTCAGAAACCTTAAAGTGCCAAATTACATTACATCTAGAAGTTTATCATTTAGACATTCTTTAATGATGTCATGCCTCTAGAATATTTTGGTAAGTTGTTAAATGTTTTCATGTACTAAGATGGTAGTCGTAGCTACTTTAGGCCCTTCATATACAATAAGGAACATTTTCTACATGGCTGTTACAAGTGCATCCTCTTTCTCTTTTGCTTGAATTTAATGTAATGTTACCATTTTAGGTTGCTGCTAACATTTTTCTTCCCATATAAAATTTGTGATGTGTCGTAGGCTTTCTTTATTTTGTAGAGGCAAATATATTTTCCAAGGGAGACTTGTAGCAACATATTTTTGTGAGTCCTGTACTTGCGTTAGGCATTTCATATGCGCCTGTAGGAGTTGTAGAATTTCTGTCTAGCTAGACACTGGCTGGAAAAACTCTTACTGGCCTCCTCTCTCTCTCTCTCTCTCTCTCTCTCTCTCTCTCTCAAACACACACACACTCACACTCACACACATAAGTTTGTTGGATTTCCTTGCCTGCATTTAGACCCATGGGAGCTGATAGATCTTAAACAATAGCTATTTAAAGCCTTAAACTCTTTTCACTTCTCCCTCTCTCTGAGCTTTGCTCTTGTCTAGAAAATCATACATGAAGTGAGAAAAGCAAAAGTTCTGCTGTAGACCTGTTGGAGTGGAGGATTGAAGTGAGAAGACTGGTTGCTCATCTAGTCTCTTAGGCCTGGTCTACACTGGGTGGGGATCGATCTAAGATATGCAACTTCAGCTACGAGACTAGCGTAGCTGAAGTCAATGTGTCTTAGATCGAATTAAAATTACTTACTTCGCGTCCTCACAGTGCTGGATCAACTTTGCTTCCACCTCTCGCACTGCAGGAGTTCAGCAGTTGACGGAAGAGCGATTGGGGATCGATTTTATCATGTCTACACTACATGCGATAAATTGATCCCAGATAGATCGATCGTTACCCACCGATCCGGCGGGTAGTGTGGAGGTACCCTTACAGATCAGTAGATTAACCAGAGATTTTTGTAAACTGCCCTGCAAAAGTCTTAAGTTTTGAGAATATAGCAGTTTAGAAGGATCTCTGACTGGGTATCTTTTCTTTTTGGAGAAAATGCCAAAATTACACTGTACAAAGTGATAAATCATAGTTTTCAAACCCCTACCCTCCAGCCAATTCTTTTTACTGTGTTCATGATATCATAGCCCACACTTGCATCACTGCCTTCTTTCTATCAAAATGGAAAAAAAAAATTTAAAAGAAACTTCTTGCACAGGATTTTCACTCTTCGGTCTCAGACTTCCAGTAGAAGACAGGGCAGAATTCCTTTAATTCAAGAGCTTTTGACTCTGAGGAATTGAAGGCTAGCTAGTACATGAGACCTTACTGATGCCCTTTTACCAGTCAGTTCTTTTCTTTTCCCTGGACTTTTATTCAATTCTTAAGTTTTTAAACACAAAAACAAACTGATTTGTTAATTTTCATGGTCAGGTTTCTAATTGACTTGTTTTGGGGGAGCTTGTGCTTCCTATGTACTGCAAGATTTGGCTGGAAATTCCTAAGGACTTAGGTAGTGATAGGTAATGTCCCATGGCAGTTCACTGAATGGTGGACTTCGTAGGCCATATTGCCTGCTAGCCCACATTACCAATGACTCAAAGGGCAAAGCAGCTTTTGAACTAGGGGAGAGACTCCAAAGAATGAGAAATCCTGGGAGACTGGCTTTGGAGAAGCAAAATTACAGGTAAGTAGTTTTCCCTCGACTGCATTGTGGGGTCCCAATAGCATTGTGGGACACTCTTGGCCCTGTCATAAGATGAAAAAACCAATGATGTCAACATGTAAAATATGACTATTAATTTGATATTTCTGGTTTCCCTTCTCTACCATAGCCTCTTTTCATCCATGTGTTTTCTTTTATACGTCTATCAGTATTAACATGACTAGATATAGTGATTTATCTATAGGAGCTTTGAAATTTTGCTAACTAAAAGGTAATTTTATTGCTGTCTGCACAGGTATGGTTACTTTCTCAAGTCCCAGTCCGGTATTTTTCCTCTCTTCTGCAATCCCCTTTAAACAAACAAACAAAACTATCACTAATACAAGCCTTGCACAAATACAATCTTTTTACAGGGATTCGTCTGCTAGCTCAATACGTAGCAGTGGTTCTTACACAAGAAGAAAATGGGAGGAAGATGTCAAGAAAAACAGCTTGAATGAAGGACCTACATCACTAAATACAAGTTATCAAAAAAGGTAAGGGCTGTGACCACGTGTATTGCTTTCAGCAAAATAAGTGAACAAATTGTTAGCTTGTGTTTAAGAAAAACTATTAAATGATTAATGCATTTTTTACTCTACAAAGACAGTTTTCAATTAAACATTGCCACTGTAAAGATGTCACTCTTTTTTATCATAAAACAAAAATTAATTCCAAAGTAATGCCAAGAGAGACTCCCAAAGGAAGAGAAGTTAAAATCCTTGTGGTGTGATTTATTCTTAACACACACACCCACCCACCCACCCAAAAAACAATTACTTGTTTCACAAACCATGATTTTTTCTAAACATGATTTTACAAACCAGCTTACAGATGTGCTTATGAAGTAGGAATAGCAGTAACCACTATATTTAAAGTTGCATTATTTCCATTCTGCCGTCCTGTTTTTTCAGTCTTTCCTAGGTACCTGGAATTAGGTTTGAAATTTCCCAGATTTGGTAACTAATTATCCAAATAGTAGGTCACTATTTTTTAAATATTTGAATAAAATGGTTCAGCCTCTTCTTGTAAGTTTGAGGATAGTGGGGTAGAAAAATTGTGATTTTTTTTTAAATTTTATTTTATTTTTTGGACAAAGTTCTTATGCCAATATTCCTAGGGATGGAACTATTTTAAAATAAGGCATAGCCGCAGTCTTCATAGAATATAGACATACGCCTACTCTGGAATGAGATTTGACTCGCATGGAGAGTTATTTCAATGATTTACAGTATACATTGAAGAGAGTTTTCTCGCAAAGGGCCAAGTCCTGCAAACATACACATGAATAACTTTATTCAGTTGAGTAATTCCACTGATGGGACTACTCATGTGAGTAAAGTTACTCACGTTGGTAAGTGTTTGTATGATTGGGCCATAAGCATATGAAGTTTATAAATTAAAAAAGGCTGTGCTGTCCGTGGATGTATGGATAACTAACTGCATGTTGGAACATGCTAATAGTGCAAAAGGTGGTGAGATGTACTCCTTCAGAGCCTTTTTCTTTGTCACTAAGATGCAAATCAATGGTTCCAGTATTGTCGCTGAATTGTTCTATATTATTGAGTATATCTTTCATGTTTTTCTTTAAAAGAAAAGAAGAAAAACCTTTAATTTTCTTAAATGGAATTTAAGGCAAAGGCTGCATAATCTTAGCAGCTGGAAAATGTCAAAAAGTTAGGGTTGTAGGAGAAACCTTTGTGTATATGCATTATTATATAGTTTTAATGCTATTTCTCATACGCAATCAGTTTTTTCTGTATCTGACCTATTCGTGTAGCACTTTCTAATATCTTTTCATTCTTTTTTTACTTGCACCATTTTTATTATCATAGATCTTTTGAAAACGTTATCCCAAGTCCTGTTTTCAACAATTGTTTAAGCGTCATTGACTTTCAGTGAGGCTTAGGCTCCAAGGAGGCTAACTCACTTTTGAAAACCAAACTTGACCTTCTAAGTCATTTAGGCACGCTTGAAAATTTTACCCAGTCTGGTATATCGTTGAATACTTAAATGTTTAGTTGCCATCTCTTTTAGGCATACTTTATTAATGTAGCAGCTCAGCCTTCCTTTGGTGCAATTCAGTGGTAAGACAGCTAACTGTGAATCTTATTTAACTTCAGCCTTAGGTGTCCTATTACAGCTACACCAGCAAATTTTCAGTTTGTTCACTACTACAGTTAACTGTAGTATGTTTAAAGTGGCTAACTATATATTACTAGTAATAGTATTTATTAATCTGTCCAGTGCCTAAAGTATAGTAAACTCTTGAGAGAATAAGTAAGACAAAGTTTCTCACCCAAGAACACTTACAATTTAAATTTTAGGTTTCAGAATAGCAGCCATGTTAGTCTGTATCCACGAAAAGAACAGGAGTACTTGTGGCACCTTAGAGACTAACACCTTAAGAGACTTGTGGCACCTTAGAGACTAAATTAAACTAACAGGAGTACTTGTGGCATCTTAGAGACTAACAAATTTGTTAGTCTCTAAGATGCCACAAGTACTCCTGTTAGTTTAATTTTAAACATAGTACAACTAATTAGAGTAGCAAACAGTTGGGGAGTAGGGATGGTGAATGAGGTTAACAATAATATTATGTGCTTGCTTAAGTTCATTGTATGCATATTTTGATACTGTTGCTGGCTTAAAAAAAAAAAAAAAGATGGAGCGAATGTTCCAGTGGAAGAAGGGCCGAAGAGAGAGGATAGAAATAATAGACTGGTTCTCTGGCAAACACAGAATACAGCATGATGCTGCACATGTATATTTTAAATTGTTGAAAAAGCTTTTGTATTGTGGCTTAGATTCTCTGCAGCACAGAGCTGCAGTGACAGGTTTCGGAGCTGCAGTGGGCTCTCTGAAGGAGCTGGTTATGGTTACAGCTCACTGAATCTCAGGGAGGGTCTGCTTGCTTTGAGGCTCAACATAATTTAAAGCAGCCTGGTTGCTGCTCCAGCTTCTGCCTTCCTGCTGTGATCCCACAGGGTTCCCACACCGGGACTGAGTGGGGGCTTAGTGTGCCAGCTTGGTACCATTTGAAAGCTCCCCACACTAGCAGCATTCTAAGATGGGCAGCTCCAGCTGCTTTCTGGCCCCCTTTGTGTAATTCAGGCAGCCCAAAGGGGCCAGTAAACAAATCAGAATGTGACACCTATATTGCTATTGCTTGAGAAATAGCATGAGATCATGCAGCTGAAGACTGTATTATATTCCATCTGCACAAGGGGTAGAGTTCAGATTCCTCATGCAACTTTAAGTTGGTAATTCCTGCATTCTTAATGTACAACTTTTATGTTCTTTTATCATAGGTTTCTTTGTATGCAAATTTAACAGCCGTAGAAGAATAAAAAATCCAGAGTAGTGATGGCAAACTGACAGTACTCATACTACTGTTTTGCAGTAGTGTGACAGTCTATAGAGCCCGAGAGGCTATGGAGCTACTAAGATCAGGCACAGAAAAAGCGTATCTGATCACAGTGCTTTCAACTCTATGCAGAATGAGAAGTTCAGTGACAGTTATGTGGAAACCTTTGTGTTCTTTTCTTTCCTCCGACCTCCTTTTCCTCTCTACACCTTGAAATATCGAGATGAAAGGGGGAGTGTTAGAAATAGAGTGGCATAATATTTCTGAGCTATGATGGAGGAGATCCACAGAGAAGTTGAAAAGAGAGGCAGCAGATTTGAATAACTGAGAATATTGCTGGCATCTGTGTGTATGGATATTGGAGAATCCATTGAGATGAGTGATGCAATAGTCGAAGAATGAGGCAATGCAGATGATGAGGACTTCGGCAGAGGCAGTTGAAACACAACTACATATATGTGAGCCTATGGGGTGGTGGTATTCTGTCTCAAAATCTGCCTGAGTAGCAGAAGAAAAGTCCAGAATTAAGGATGACTCTCAGGTTACAGCATCAGAGGCTGAAAGAGGGGCTGAGTCAAGGGAAATAGGAATGCAATTCCAATTTGAAAATGTTCTTTTTGCCCCAGAAACGTGTGTGAGATGAGATCTTGTGTTTTAATTAGTCACTTTGTAGCTTTATGACGTCTTTATATGCAAATATAAATGACACAAACACATCCTATATAAATGCCTCTCCCCCTCAGTGGCTCCTTTGGTAGAAGACAAGATGACTTGATTAGTTCTCATGTTCCAAGTACTACGTCAGCACCAACAGTTACCTCTTCAGCTGGTCTTCAGAAAAGCCTGCTTTCCAGCACAAACACTACTACAAAGATTACAACGGGTTCTACTTCAGCAGGTGTACAAAGCAGGTAAGGGCATCAACACACTTTGTGTCAGATCGACTGTGTGCTTATGTATGTGCATGCTTTTTTTGTTTAGTAGGTCATGGGGCTCTGGATTTTTTCATTTTCCTGTTAAATTTGTTTAAGCATTTACAATTTGGCTCAAAAATAATCGTGGATGGCTTTCGCTATTAAGTGGCAGCTATGCATGTCTGTAAAAGAATAAATTGAGTGCTAGAAGGGTAAAGAATAATAAAGTTCAAGAAGTGTGAACTGTTTAACTTTGAATTTTTATCTAATTTAATGGCTCCAGGTGAGCTTCATATTTCATAGCAGAGACATTTCTCCATTTGTTCTTTTAAAAAAATCCATCCCTCAACTTACATGTTATCAGCTGTTTAGTAAAGTGCTTTCATTGTTTAGCGTTTCCTTTTCTCTTTTTTGTGTTGCTGCTTGTGATGCGATAGTACCTCAAATCGTTTGTGGGCTGAGGATAGTACTGAGAAAGAAAAGGACAATGTTCCTACAGCAGTGACCGTTCCTGTTGCACCATCTGTTGTAAATGCTACAGCTACTACCACAACCATGACTACAACTACTTCTGGCACTGTGTCCTCAACGTCAGAGGTCAGGGAGAGACGGAGGTGTGTAAAGGTCCTGCGAGTAATGGTGCTGTTACACAAAATGATCGTTTTCTTATTTTTAAAAAAGTGCAGTGGTTAACTGTAAATCAGCTAGTACAGCGAGTGAAGCAATACTTATGTTTACTAACTGTACTGAAACAGCTATCAACATGAGATTTCATTAACCTTCCAAAAACTGTTTTGAGAAAAACTTCCAAAGAATCTCACAAAATATCTTAAACTAAAGATAACATTGTGAGTTATGCTCTTTCATGTTGCTTCTATTTTGTTTTACCTTGAATTGTAATGTAGATTTTTGGCAGCATAAATACTACTACATAGGTTACTTACAGGTTTATATTTCTGTTCTTTGCTTAAATGGTTCACCTTAAAAACAAAAAACCAAATAGCTATGCTAACACTGTGGAAAGATTTCTAAATGGAGGGTAGGGAGGGAAGAAACTGGTTGACAACTGAAGTGGTTAAAGTAGCACAATGAACTTTGTAGTAAGTAATTACCTTTACTAATATAAATACAGAAGTATCTCAATAACTATACACTGAAATAAGAAGGCATTGTGTAGTATTTATTTCAGTTGTTAGTGTGTATGTCCGATCACATAGAGATACAGAACATAGACATCACAAAGAATGTTTGGTTCAATAGCTCACGCAGAATTGAGCCTACTAGCCCAAATCAACAAAGTTGGGCTTGCGGTACTGTGCTAAAAATAGCTGCATTAGACAGTGCTTTAAAGTTGCAGCTTGGGCTCTGAAGTCCACGCCCGTCTCTAGGTTTCAGAATCCAAGCTATATCCTAAGCTTCACTGTCTACATTTGTATTTTTAGCATGGTAGCACAAGCTTTCGAGGCTTGCTGCTGTAGGTTGCATAGAAATACCTTGAGGGCTAGTCTACACTAGAAGCGCTACAGCCGCACTCATGTAGTTGCACTGCTGTAGCGCATCTGGTGAAGGTGCTGGCTGCTGACGGGAGAGAGTTCTCCTGTTGGCATAATAAAACCGCTTCCTCAAGAAGCAATAGCTATTTTGGCGGGAGAAGCTCTCCTACTGACATAACACTGTCTGCACTGGTGCTTAGGTTAGTGTAACTTATGTTGCTCGGGGGATGGTTTATTCACACCTGTGAGCAACATAAAGTATACCAGCCTAACCTGTAGACAAGCCTTAAGTCTTTATCTTCAATATGTAATCACATACTACTTTCTCTTTGGAAAATAAAAGGTCTAGGGAAATTCAGAAATCAAGCTCTCTAGTTGCAAATGTAACGTAGTTGATGTTTAACATTCACAACAGGTGGGAAACTGGTAGGAGAAACCTAGAACCTTCTGGTTTACTACACCAAAAGATTCCACATGACAGACATGCTAATTTTGTGATTTAAACTTACTTGGGACATTTTTTAATCCGTTTTCCCCACTTTGACATTGGAGGCATCTGGGGGAATGATGTGGCTCAGAAGCCATTTTGGTAGTAAGCACTACTTCGCATATGTATTTTTCATAAAGTAGCATGGTTGCTGCAGGCAAAGTCTCTGTCACATAAAATTCCTATAAATAAATGCAAGCAATGTAAAATTTGTGAAAGTATCACTCCCAGTGAAGAAAACCTATCAGAAACGTTTGAATTTTAAACTGTTACTGTAACCACTGAAAGTCTGTTACGGACTGAAAAAAACAAGGAAATTCAGAGTTAAGGTTGTCACTCTGTCATTCACTCCTTACTAGTGTGTCTAGGTATTGCACATATATTACATAAGATCACAATATCCACTGTTAGATTTCTGCAAGTGGATTGAATTTACTTGATTTTTAATTATATACTGGCCAAAAGATTTTGGTGCAATGTAAAACTGTTCTAAATGAAAAGTGTTGATTGTATGTGTAGTGCATAGCTTGCTAAATATTAAAAAAATATATAGTGACTTAGTCCATATTAATACACAAAATGTCTTCAAAATCTTACTTGAAAAGTAAACCCATTCAAAGCTATTCTAGTGTCTAAACAAACCGTGCATTTTGGGGCAAGTTGAAGTAGTGGAAGTGTTCATCTGTAACTAATTTATTTTAAAAATTGGGAACAAAGTAGGGAAGAGTGGGACAAAAACACTCTATCAGATAAAACTTTATGCAATTTTAATCTGTCATACATTTTTGCAAGAAGAATTATAAGCCTATAAAAAGGATTCTAGTGGTATGGGAGCTTTTCCATTATAGGTATATTAGCAGTAACAAATACTAGTGTAGTAATTGTAGGCTCTAGGCTTTGTCTAGACTAGAGGTTTATCTACCTGGAAAGTTACACCAGTATAATTATACCAGTGTAACTCCCTGTCTGAACACTCTCTTGATCAGGTGTAAGAGTAGCTTTTTTCTGGTTTAGTTTAAACCACATTCAAAGTGACTAAACGAAGGTGCAAAATGATGATAGTTTAATTGTTTGTGATGCGCAAAGAGACTCAGGTCCAAACGAGTAATATATATGTACATGGTGCCTTAAAAGAGCAATTTCACAAATTTAAAAACAGTTGAGTCAGAACAGCTGAGAGAAAATTTAAACAAAAAAAGGTCAGTGATAACTGGCAACTGTTTGAGAACATTTTACTAGATGACCAAAAATCCACAATTGTGAAAGATGGCTACCCTTGTTTCAAAACAAAAATAGTCACAACATAACACCAGCCTGATTTGGAAATGAGGTCTGAAAGAAGATATCTTGTGTGTGAAAGGAAGGAAAAGCTGGCAGCAATTAATGTGAACAGGAAACTAGGAATTTTAGAAAATAGATAAGGAAAGCAAAAAGGACACAAATTAATTTATGGCTAGCAGAGTTCAGGACAATAAGGAGTTATTTAATTATATTAGGAACAAAAACAATCTTAAAGTAATACTTTACTAGATGGAAATGGTAGAATTGTCAGTAATAAAAGTCAGAAATGTTCAATAGATATTTTTGATCGGTATTTATATCATGATGAAATACTTTCCATTCCAGCAGTAACTCAGGAAGATGTTAAACAGAAGCTAGCAAAGTTAGATATTTTTAAATCAGCAGGTGGGATGACTTGCTTCCAAGCGTTCTAAAAGAGTAGTTCAGCGAGCTCTCTGGACTGTTAATGTTGACTTTCAGTAACTTTTGCAACACTGGGAAGTTCCAGAGGATCAGAAGAAAGCTAATCTTTTACCGATGATATAACAGAGTAAACAGGATAACCTGAGTAATTATAAGCCTGCCAGTCTGACATCTCTTCTGGGCTAAATAATGGACGTCTGATATGGAACTTAAAGAGTTAGAGGAAGGTAATGTAATTAATGCCTGTCCACGTGGGTTGATGGAAGTCAAACTCCATATTACTTTTTTTATGAGAACACAAATTTGGTTGATATAGTACACTTAGCCTTCTGTAGGGCATTTTATTTGGAACCTCATGACATTTTGATTAAGAAATTAGAAAGATGCAGAATCAACATGGGACACATTAAATGAATTAAAAATAGACTGTTAGGTCTCAAAATATAATTGTAAATGGGGAATCAAATGGTGTTTTTCTAGAGAGATTCCACAAGGATCCATTCATAGCCCAACGCTATTTAACATTTTCATCATAAAGAAAACGTAATATCATAACTGATAAAGTTTTCAGATGACACAGATTGGAGAAGTGGTAAATAATGAAGAGGGCAGGTCACTAGTACAGAGATATCTGGATTGCTTGGTAAGCTGGTCATAGGCAAACTATGCATTTCAGTAAAGTCATACATCTAAGAATAAAGAGTGTAGGCCATACTTACAGGATGGAGTACTCTGTCTTGGGAAGTAGTGACTGCAAAAGGCTTTGAGGGTCCTGGTGCATAATTTGATGAACATTAGCACTCGTGCATCACTAATTCAGGGTTGCTAACATGAGGCTTGTCTGCACTTGAAATGCTATAGAGGCACAACTGTAGCTGTGCCACTGTAGCACTTCAGCATAGACACTACCTATGCTTATGGGAAGGGTTCTTCTGTTGGCATAGGTAATCTACCTTTCCGAGAGATCGTATCTAGGTCAATGAAAGAATTCTTCTATTGACCTAGCACTATCTACACAAAGACTTATGTTGGCTTAATTACGTTGCTCAAAGTTGCGGAGTTTTCTTTCACACCCCAGAGCAATGTAGCTGGGTTGATCAAATTTTTTAGTGTAAACCAGTCCACAATTTGAAACACTACTTAGTATCTAGTGTAGAAGCAGTTTAACACCTTTAAAATCTTGTTAGCTCAGTGGTCTAATCAGAGGAAGCCCAGAGAAGAGCCTGGCCAGCTAGGACAATTTTTAAGGTGATATAAAACACATACGCATGCGTGTGTGTGTGCGTTTAAAAATGATAATTAACATCTTAAAATCCTAGTGTAGACATGGCAGTTTGTGTTTCAGCATGTGTTAGCCAGCTGAGGTAAACCCCGGGGACTTTTCATGCAGCCACAGCCTCCTGCGTGCTGATGGGGGAGGGGAAGGGGTGGCAAAGTAGTGGCGCCAACCCCAGGGCTGCCAGCAGAGGTTGGTCCCTTCTACATTAGCATTTTAACATGTCTGTTACATAATAAGCTAAAAAAAATTATTTTTCCTGATGAAGGCAAGGTTTAGGTGGTAAGTGGTATTTCCAAACATGTTAGCTAGCTCAGTTTTTAAAAAACAAAAACCTTGTTTCCTAATCTAGACTAGGCCTCGCTATCTAGCAAAAGAGAAGAGCTACATAGATGGTGAGAGGAGGATGGGAAATGAACGTTCTTATGGATAGTATTTTATAGATGTTACATAGCAGGATGGAGGGCACTTGTAGAAATAGCTATGTTTGTATATATTAAGGCAAATTTGTCTTTTTTCATTTTTAATCTGTCTGTTGGTAAAGTAGAGGTAGAACATGTGTGATAATCCAATACTGGTTTGTGCAATTATTGGGTTTTTTTTAAAGATAGACCATCTTCTCAAAAACATTGTTAAATAATTTTAGTATTTTCAAATTGGCCATCATCTTATTAATTTAAAGAGCTGTTCTTGATATTTCTAGTGAGCAGTCTCCCAAAAGTAAAGGAGTGTTTCCAACATTAACAAATATGTTTACAAAAAAGCTAATAAAACATAACCAACCAGTTTGTATCAGCATCAGAAAATGTGATAGTAGCTAAGTCGTCATTGTGAAAGATGGATAAACTGACCAGTTTTGGGACCCAGAATGGTTCGTGGCTGCACAGTTTGTTGTCCTCAAACTTGGAATGCAAGAGATATAATTTGTGAATAGAACTTTGTTTCAAGGCCTTCATTTTTGGCTGCTTATCAGCTTTTTTCCAACTTTGTTACTCTAAAGATGCTAAAATATACTTGATACTTTTAAATAACTGTGTTACGCAGCAAAGAACTGATTATTAATAGGTCTAGCACTGATTTATTATCCTGTAATAGAAAATCATCAGTTCCATTAAGATTTTTAATGGGATCATTATAGTTTTATAGATAATTCAGTAAAGGGCAAATCCTGTGTCCACAGCTGAGGAGGCCTCACTTGTAGTTGAACTGATGCTGTTCTGCTGCACAAAGGAGGTAGGAAGATGCTTGTGGGAGAGGGGGATGCAGGGAGCATAAACCGTGAGCACAGCTGATCCATGTGTCAGAACATAGCTCAGCATGAGGACCCAAAAAGTTCAGGGAGGAAATGGCTTCTCACATTTTGTCACCTCCCCTGTGCTGTGATTGTGAAGGCTTTGGCCACCCTCTACCACAAGTGAGAGCAGCTTTGAGGGGCGGATTAATTTGTACTGAGCTGCCTGGACAAATTTGAGGTGAACAGCTGACAGATTCTGTGGGCTATTAAAGCAGCTGGAATAGCAGGGTTGTGAGAGCACCCAAGTAAGCCACGTGTCCCGCGAGCTTCTGATGGATGCGGTCAAGGGTTGGCGTAGTGTATACCCGCAGAGAAGTCTCCCTGTACATAGGAGATATTCTTTTGGGGCCCTTGTGATGGCTTTAGAACTCTTTTATGCAATCAGAGCTAGTGTAAAGTAGTTGTGAAGCATCCATAAATTGGGTCCCCTCTATGTGCAGGGGTCCCTGTATGGTAATACACAGTGGGCTGTAGGTGTACAGGCTAAGGGGAAGGACGGGGTGGGATTTGAGGATCTGCTTCTGTACAAATTGTCCTGTCCTCCTTTGCAGGGCATGAAAGTCACATAAGACCCGGGTCACACAGACACATTTTACACTGGGCTCAAGATTTGCCCTTCAAATCTGAGAAGGTTGAAGCTTCAAAAGCAGACATTCATTTAATGGCTTTAGACTAGAGCACTCAAATTTGTATATGAAACAATCTCTCATGAAAATAATTCAGAAAACTTTGTTCTCTTTCCCCCAGAGTTAGACAGGAGTGCTAGTTTTAGATCTTGTGTCTTGTAAGACTACTTGGAGTTTTAACTGCCATGGACTTTTGGGGAGGTTGATTAGTCATGAGGCTTAAGTGTTATGTTTTAATGTTTTGTTTTGCTTGGCAACATGGCTAAACATCTATTATTTAAAGGCTGTTGTTCTACATGTTTGTATGATCTTTGCTTTTATAAAATGACTACAAACCTGACATACTGAAAAAAATGACAATATTTCACTAACCTATAGCTATATTCAGAGTAGATTAAAGTTAGGGGAATAGCAAACTCGTATATGAAATAGATTTGCTTGGTAACAATGCTACCTAATCAGTGCTAAACACAGTTTGTTTCTGAAAAGTTTTCCAAATTCATTTACTGAGCAGTCACGTACTCTGGGTTTTTAATACTCTGAGACAATAGATGGCATAGTAGGGCTTTCCCGTAATAGCCATATTCTTTACATTAGGCATATAAAATGTACGTTAAAGCTTCATAGTCACTCATATATACCCACATACTATATATCTGAGATATTCCACCCTTGTTTTAGCAGACTGGTAGAATACCAAAATAGTGTAAGAAAGTGGTGTTGAGAGAAAATGGCAAAATGAGTTTATTGTAAATAAGAAAATTGACTGACTGGTTAGGATATTTGTCTAGATCAGTAGTGCATTTTGGTGACATAATTCTGATATAACACTTAACTGGCTATAATTATGCTAAGATTTATTCAAAATACAGTTCTGTGTTCCTTGCATTTTCAAAGACAGATTTATGTATCGAGTTACATTATGTAGAATTTAGTTCTGGGTTTTTTTTAATAATTGCATTGATTTTCAATCATGTCACATTGCAAATGTCCATTTCTTTTATCATTTAATGCATTGTGCAAAAATTAGTGGTTATTGAATATTATTTTAATTTTACTCTTTAGATCATACCTCACTCCTGTTCGGGATGAAGAGTCTGAGTCCCAAAGAAAAGCTAGATCCAGGCAAGCAAGACAGTCCAGAAGATCCACACAGGTACAGTTTTTTTGTTCTTTTTTCATTTATGAACAAATAAATTGGTTCCAAACTCTGCAATAACCTCATAATTTTCACAGTAAAACTTCAAATACAGTGACTGTTCTCCCCAGTGTAAACTCAGTACATACGAGCAGATAAAATAATCCACACTGCAAACAACACCAGCTCTCCAAATTTAAACCTCTTCCTCTCAAAATGTTTGAGAGAAAAGATGGGCCTTTCAGTGTGCCCTCAAGGTTAACAGATCCAGACTGCAGACTGGAGGGAAGCAAGCAGAGGTTTCCCCACAGAGTGTCTTCCTGAAAGCCTTTTCCTGTTATATAGCAAAATGGCTCTAGTTGAACATCTTGTTTTTAGCTATGACAATATGACATGCCTGGATAATTGGGTCTCAGGCTATTTAGACCTTTAAAACCAACACTTTGAATTCCACAAGGAAACTTACTGGTAGCCAGTACATTGTCTGAAACACAGTGCGAGGTGCTCCAGGCTTGAAACTCTATTTAAGAAGCAGGCCTGGCATATTATATTTGTTTCAGTTTCTGAATGGTCCCTTGATTGAAGTGACAGACCTGGATCTGTGATGTGTTCCACATCAAAGAGAAAAGGTTCAAGCTAGTATGCCTAGATATAGATTAGAGGGGGGAGGGAGAGAAGTGCTCTTTGAACATCTAGGACTAACTCAAGATCTAAGAACACTCTGTAGTTTTGTGTGTCTTTTACAAATAATAGTTGCACCCTCTGATTTCGGGCACTGAAACAATCTTTCAGCTATTTCTCCCAAGCCAACAACAAACCATATCATCATCTTACCTGGATTGAGTGGTAGCCAGTTACAACTCCTCTAATCCCTAAAAATCATATAGCCCCTAGTACATGTGTTCCAATGCACTAGCCCATGCCAAATGTGAAAGAGAGAGAGATCTGGGAGTCCTCAGTATATTGAATATGTTGCAGCCCACATCCTCTCACTAACTCTTCCAGTATCCTCAAATACACATAAAACAAAGAGGAAGACAAAATAGACAGCTCTGGTACCCCCACATGAATGCCCTAAAGGCAGAGGAGCAATTGTCCACAATTACCATTAGAGTCCACTCAAAAAGATAGCAGCAGAAACACCAAAAACTGATTCCATCCCCCCGTTAGAGTCTGCTGACAGATTGAAATGATTCAGCAAGGTTGCTTTAACTTAATCCAGGGCTAGGAAGAAATAATCAAATAATATAATCATTGCACTTTCTAATCTAAAAACATATAATCAGATTGACTAAAGTCAAGAGAATCTGTAAATTGAAGAAACTATCAGAGCTACCCTACCACAAGCCTGTCCTGCCCTTCCCTGGAAAAGAGAGAGAGTTGACAGCAAGATGATCTTTTTCAAGAGCTGGCTTCAAGAAAAGAGGCACACACTAGTTTTTTTTAAGAACAGCTGACACAATGTCTTCGGTAGGGAAATGTTGACAGTCTCTGTCAATGCTGGACACAATAGATCTAGCTCACATGTGCTAGTCCTAGTCCCACCTCGCAGGTGGCATCATCAGAATTTCAGTAAATCACACTGGCTGAAACTCAAGAAGAGAATACCTAGTATTTCTTTGAGATGTTCTGTTTCCATAGCAGTAGACAGTTCAGATAATTTTATCTTCAAAGTAACATGAAAATTCTTGAGGATAAATGTCAGCCTATTCAGGTAAGCAGAAACCACTGTGAGGAAATGTAAGGGCATTAAGTGCTGCAGGCATGATTTTTTCAGATGTGCTGAGTACCCACAACTCTAGCTGTAGTCAGTGGAATGTCTGAAGGCTCAAGGCCTCTTAAATTCAGCAGTCTAACGCATGAATACTGCTGTATTTTTCATAAACTTTCTCTCTAAAATACTATAATACAGTGGAAAAGATCTAGGGTGGAATTTTCAAAAGTGCCACCATGATTTAGAAGTGTAATGTCCCATTGAAAATCATATCACAGAAGCAGCCATTGTTGATGTACAGTTTAGCAGGCACGTGTTGAGGGTACAGAATGAAGAGTTAAGTTTTGTTAATTGCAAAATGAAAGAAAAACACTCCAGAGTTAAAAAAAAAAAAAAAAAAAAAAAAGTTAAATCTATTTTAGGAGTTTATAGACTGGCCATCAGTAATAGTAAAAACTGTAAGTGACACCTGTTGAAAGGTTGCTTTTTTTTCCACAGGGTGTGACACTGACTGATCTTCAGGAAGCTGAAAAAACTATAGGAAGAAGTCGTCCTACACGAACCAGAGAACAAGAGAATGAAGAAAAGGAGGAGAAGGAAAAACAAGACAAAGAAAAACAGGAGGACAAGAAGGAATCAGAAACAAAAGAAGATGACTTTAGACAAAGATATTCCAGAACTCTTGAGGAGGTATCTCATACTTTTCCTTTTAAGTGATGTAATTGGTATAAATCTTAATTTTTTGTTTGGTAGTACTGAAATTTATAGTAGGCTTAATTTTTCTTTCTTTATTTAAACGTCTTATGTTAATATCTTGTATGATGGGTATTTTTATTTGTGTCCTTTCAATCTTTGTACATTAATATTTACTTTTTTCTGCTGAACAGCCCTATCATCGCTATAGGCCAGTTTCAGCTCCAACTCCAACTACTTCATCATCCTCTTCACTTTCCACCTCCACTAGTTCTCTTTCTACTTCAAGTCAAGTAAACAGACCAAACAGCCTTATAGGTATAACTTCTGTTTATCCCAGGAGTGGAACAAAAGAAAATGAGAGAGGTAAGACTATATGTTTTGACTTTTTTCTTTGCTTATTTATTAGAGGATCTTTTGTCTCTACTGAGGGTCTTAAACTGCATGTGTTATGAGGTAAGGGATTTCTTAACGCCACTTTAAGCATCGCTGCCTCCCTGGGATCATTATCTTCTGAAGCAATTGTCTTCAAGTGGTGCCTCCCAATATATAATACTTTATTTCCTTCTATTGTGAAGTGATCCTGAATTTGGGTCAGATTTCCATAATACTATGTTGCAATTCTGTTATTTGGTAAGAGGAGAGAGAACGCTGTTCAAGGAAGCCAAAATCAAAGCAAAGGGGTGTTGTCACCTTGAATGTTTTATTTCTTTTGTTTCTGTCTCATCCTGGGTTCATCTTTTAACAGATTCATTTTAAAACCGTGATGACCAGAAGCACTGAAATCAATAAGTTAGTGTAGTGCTTACTACAGTGCCTGCTAGCTATGTATGATTTGTTGTATTAATAGAAGAGTAAATAAATGGATAAAAATACATTAGAGGAAGTAAATGTTTTGTTTGTGCAACCATGAATAATGCTTATTTTGCTGAAATCATGCGAGAGGTGGAAAATCAGAACTCAAAAGTGAGAAAGTTTGTCAGTAAGGCCAATGCTGAACTGAAACTAAATTTAAGGAAGAAAAAAACCCATACCACAATCTTAATGAAATCCAGAAAATTTCAGTACATTGTCCAAAAACAGAGATTTTTTTTTTTGCAAAGAAAGCTTAAACAAATGAACATATGTCAATTGCACTGAATTCTTGATGCTATAACTAAAAAAAATATTTGTGAGGAAGTGTGACCTGGTATTCTTTTATGCTTGTTTCTCTTCAGTCAGATGCCCCCATAATAAAGTAGGCAGAAGTTTTAAAGCTTGAATATTAGAACCAACCTTTAGATTGTTGTCAGAAGTCTTAGTATTATATTGAAATATTTTGGTTAGGTGGCTAAATTAGAATGTTACAGAGAGTGGGAAATACAAAATACTTGCCAGACCACTTTAATGGTATTTACAACAATGTTTCACAACTGTGTTCTCAGCAGATGTGTGTTACCACATAATTTATAAAACTGGCTACTGAGCTTCTTGCTCTAGCACCTCTCAGATTAACATGTAAGTTATATATTACAGAAGATCACACGATTTCTGTGTCATATTTAAAAAATGTTGTTGTTGTTGTTGTTAACAGAAGGCCGGAAAAAAGAAGAAGAAAAGGAAGAAGATAAATCACAGTCAAAATCAATAAGAGACAGGCGGCGACCAAGAGAAAAACGAAGATCTACAGGAGTTTCCTTTTGGACTCAAGATGTGAGAAACCACTTAAAACAACTAAAACATATGTCATAATTCAGAATGTATATAAAATTATCACATTAAAATAATAGGGAATAGCTTAGAGTTTTATCAGTGTTTCTGAAACTGGGGTTCACAGACCCCCAGTTACTCCAGGGGGTCCATGGGCCACGCTGATCAACTTCTCCTCCTCCCTCTCTCAGCTCCTCCTTTCCCTCCCAGCAGCTTCTTCACACCGGGGAACAGCTGTTCAGCAGCGTGAAGTAGGTGCTGGGAGGGAGGGGGAGGAGCAGGGATGGGACATGCTTGGAGGAGGGGGTGGGGAAGAGGAGGGGTAGGGCTTGACTGGGAACAGGAAGAGGTGGGGTGATGGGGAGGGTGGAGTGGGGGCAGGGCCTTGGGGTTGATCATGGAACTTGGGGTCTGTGAAAAATTTTAAATAAAAATGGGGCTCCTTGGGTTGCCTAAGTTTGAGAACCACTGACTTATATGATTTTAATGTGATTCTTTCTGGAAAACAGAGGAAATACAACATCATGAGATGGATTCAACTATGCCCATACTAGTGGGTTTTTCCAAAAATAATTGCAATCTTGCTTGTAACATATTTTTCTATATATAAAATATGTTAGCATGTTGGAGTAGCATGGATTGTTGAGGTCTGTATTATCTGGGATTTCTTTCCAGGCCGTTTAGATTAGTAATACATAGAATGAGATGACGAATACATAGGACGTTATTCCTTGTAGAATGAGATGACCGCTGTATAGGTTGTCATTCCTTTTGCATGAGTGTGGCCACACCAGTTGCTAAACCCGTAAGCCTATCATGCCTGAAGTGACTTTTGCTGATGTGCTCAGATGTAGTTGTTCTGTATAGGTCTACAAGCTAATGGAGTCCACTTGTAAAGTGCAGGTAAACAATGAGAACAGCAGTAACTTGGGTTCAGATTTAAACGCATCTAAACTGGGTGTATGGATCATTCCTTTAGAAAACACCTTATTTTGAAGGGATAACATTTCCACGCAGTATGCATATCAGATTATTATAATAAAAAATTTTAAAACACATAGATGATCATGATGTGATAGGGACAAACCAGAACAGCTTTTATTAATCAAAATCATTTATCTTTAATCTACTAGAATTCTTTGAGCAAATAATAGATTAAAGAAAACCAGCTGACAACACATTTGTACTTTTTTTAAGCCTTTGACAAAGTCTGTCTGTCACAAGAGGCATTTAAGAAAACTAAGTCATGGTATAAGAGGTAAAGTATTGACATAGTTTAGAAACTAGCTCAGAAACAGTGTTGGAATAAATGGTCAATATTCAACATGTCAATCAGTTAACATAAAGTGCTCCTAGGAATCTGGGTAGGATTAATAGGTAAAAAACAAAAAATTGCTTTCACTTAGTATATTTGTACAGTGTCTAGCACAATGAGTTGAAGCACCGAGTGTTACTGTAATGCAAATAATAATAATAATAATATGCCTTCTGGATTGCATCCATGGCATGAGAATAAGAGAGAAAAGAAATTGAGAATAAAATTCAGAAGAGCCTGATAGGCCCATTCTCTCCTGGATTTCCTGCCTTGATTTTAAAACAAGGCCCCTCACTACTTTGAAGAAGCTTGTAGAACTGGTATATAAAACAAATACGTTCTCTGTCCAGCCTATTAAGATAGTCCAGAGAAGAGAACCCTGACCTTAGCCACTGTCCCAGAGTTGTTTGTGATGTTCTTAAAACTCTTCTGACCTAAAGTAGATACTTACACCATTAAAAAAAAAATTCATGATCCTTCAAGTGTAGTTCAACAAATGTCTAATGGGCAAGAATAGATATCTTTTATGCCCAGCTGTTTTGATGCAAGATAATGTTAACAGGGGTAGGTTCACAGTTGAGAATCATAAGCAATGATGATCAGTTTAGAACAAAATTCCCTCCCTCCTCTTAATCTACATACATAATTTGTGAGAAGTAGATCCATTATCCCGTACTCTGCAAATTACTGTGTATTTATAGTTGAAACTAATTAAGATAAATGAATTCTGAGCAAATTAACAAGGCGGCCTATACTCCCAGTGGTGAGGTTGGTTGCCTTTTCCTTTTGCTTCTAAAAATAAGTTTTCTTAAATGTCACTGTTATAAAAGCAAGTGTTTCCATATGCCAACTGTAAAATCCAACTTTCTTCCATTATATAGCAGTCTAGTACTAAAAATATCTACTTGTTCAATGTATCTGCCATTTTGTTTTGTTAAACAGAACAAAGCCATCCAGGAATATTATGGGATACTTTCGGAGAAATTCTTGTTCTTGTGTTTGCTTCTGTTGCTTTTATACAAAATAGATTTAATTCAAATAAACTCTGGACGAATCTACACTACAGAGTATATTGGCACAGCTGTACCGATGCAGCTGCACCATTGTAGCGCATTTAAGGAAGACGTATGCCGACAGGGGAGCACTCTTCCGTCGACATAATTACTCCACTTCTGCAAGAGGCAGAAGCTATTTTGGTGGGAGAGCATCTCCCGCCGACATAGCACTGGTATGGACAGCGCGTAGGCTGCTGTAACTTTTGTCACTCAAAGGGGTGTTTTTTTTACACCCCTAAGCAATGTAAGTTACATTGACTTAAGCAGTAATGTAGACCAGCCCTCTGTCTTGAATTTTGACCTTAGAAATATAAAATGTTTTAAAACTCAATAGCATTTCAAAAGTTTACTATTTTTATTACTATTATTTTCTCCAGAGTGATGAAAATGAACAGGAACACCAGTCTGATTCAGAAGAAGGAACAAATAAGAAAGAAACTCAGGTAATTATTGGGTATTTTTAATTCAGTTGTGATCTCTTGAGACAGATTTTATGTTTTAATTTTCCTTCATTGCAGTTAGATTCGGTTATAAGAACACATCTGGTGTGGTATCTTTTGAATCATAGCTTGTTGGTATGTTTCAGTACCAACTCCTTTGCCATTTTTTGTGTGAAAGATGATGTCTTCTAGCTTATAAATTAACTACAGCCTTTAATGATAGTTTTTAATATATTTTAATAGTGGTTGTTTGCTGAGTATTACCTCCCCCTTTCTTGCATTCTAGGTATAGATAAGTAGAATTTGTTGTAAATGTTGATATTGTTTCTAACTGATGCTTAGGCCGGTAGTTGAGGGAATTCCTAGTAGTTCTTCTTCGAGTGGCTGTTCATGTCCATTCAAAGTAGGTGTGCACGCGCTGCGTGCATGCCACCCAGAAGATTTTCCCTTAGCAGCGTCCGTAGGGTCGGCCCGGGTGCCCCCTGGAGTGTCGCCACCACAGCGCCCTATAAAGGGGCCCGCCGACCCTCCACCCCCCAGTTCCTTCTTACCACCGGTGACGGCTAGCTGGAACTTCTCTTGCGCAGCAAGTTGGCAGTGTCCTTTCTCTACTATTTAGTCCATGTATTCAGTCATATTATAGTTAGATAGATCTTTGTATATAGTTTTTCATAGTTGGGGGGTCCCCCCCCCAGAGTCTTCGTTGCTTGCTGGGGCATGCCCGGGTCCCCCAGGTTCAAACTCTGCAAGGACTGCAGAAAATTCATGCCCAAGAGTGACCCGCGCTTTGCGTGTTTGAGGTGCCTCGGAGAGAGTCACCAAAAGGACCGGTGCTCTATCTGTAGAGGCTTCTGCCCGCGAACTCTTAAGGACAGGGCTCAAAGACTTAGAGTCCTCCTGATGGAGGCGGCCCTGTGACCACCCTCGGACCCAGAACCGGCCTAGGCGAGGCCCAGCACGTCGTCCTTGGTGCAGAGTGCCCCGGCACCGACATCAGGACTTAGGGCCCAGCCCAAGTCGTCGAAAACTCGGCACCGGATGAAGTCGGGTCATAGGAAGTTGGCCTCAGTGCGGCACTGCTCACCTTCATCGGTGCCCTCCAAGAGAAAGAAGCCAGTGAGGGATTGGTCACCCCACCAGGATCCGAGGCCGACGCCGTCCGCGTGTGTAAGCGGACAGGCTGGGCTACAGCCCTCCGTGGTTCTGTCGACTCCCACACCGCAGAGAGGGTGGTCGAGTCTGGACCAGCCTAACTCCCCGGACCTCAGCGGGTTCATACGCCCCCCCCGTCGACACCGGAGGCATTCAAGGTGGCCTCAGACCTAATGGGCCTCCCAGCACCAGCCTCCCCGCATCGTAGGGAGTTGCCTACTGTGGTCGTCCACCAGTACACTCTAGAGGCAAGCCAGCCATGCTGTCGCCTCCCTTCCCGCCCTGCGCTCTGAAGGCGGCACCGGACCAGAGGAGAGGCTCCCCGCTGCCTTCGCACCGCTCTCCTTCGGCACCGGGCGCTGGTCCCCAGGTCCTCAGACTAAGAGGCAGACTCCTATCATTCCAGCCGGTTGCAGAGCAGAAGATCGGTTTCGGGGGTGAGCCACCAATGTTACCCACAGTGGCAGCAACAATGGCAGCTGCCCTCGCAGTGGCCGTTTTGGACTCCCTGGGCCTACCATCAGTCAGTAGGCCAGGCGTTTAGCCCTCGGTCACGGTCGGCTTCGGTGTCCTCGACGTCGGTGGCCCCGGCGCAGCTGCCACCGGCTCTGTTGCCGGGCAGGGGTGTGCCATTGTCAAGTTCAGCACCCCCTAACTGGGCAGTGATACCGGCAGCAGCTCCAGTTCAGGCTCCGCCGGCACCGCATGATACACCAAGTCACTCACTGGCGACCCCGGTACCGGCCGCGGTGCCTCATTTAGACTCGGAACCGGCACCGCAACCTCAATACCGTGTGCCGCAGGACCCCGAGGGGCTACGTGCACCGGAGGAAGGGCCGTTCCATGTAATCTCCTCATCGTCCTCCCCAGACGAGGCAGTCTCGGGCACGGCTGCGGCACCGGCCCTAGAGGACACTCGAATCCTCCAACAGTTGCTTCGGCAAGCAGCTCAAAGCCTCGCAATCCAAGCGGAGGAGATCGAGGTGGACATGGACGCTGTAGTGAACATTCTGGCCCCCTCAGGGCCATCCAGGGTGGCCCTCCTGCTGATAAAGACTATAGTGGATACGTCCCGCACCCTATGCATACACCAGCCTCATTGACCCCTACTGCTAAGAGGATGGAGCAGCACTACTTCGTCCCTTCTAAAGGGCACTAACACCTGTACATCCACCCTCCCCCTGACTCCCTGGTAGTAGACGCGGCTAACCAGCGAGAGCGTCAAGGGTTTCAGGGCTCGACACCGAAGAGCAGGGACGCAAAATGACCTGAGCTCTTTGGTAGAAAGGTGTACTCCAAGGGGGGTCTCCAACTCCGCATTGCCAATCAACAGGCAATAGTAAGCCGATATGGCCACAACACCTGTTTGACCATGTCAAAGTTTGCGGAGCTCCTTCCCCAGGACTCGAGATCAGAGTTTTCGGCTCTAGTGGAGGAGGGCAAACTGATCTCTCGAGCCTCCCTCCAGGCCACCTTAGATGCGGCAGACTCAGCCTCACGCACCCTGGCCACAGGCCTAGTCATGCGGCAGGGAGCCTGGCTCCAGGTCTCGGGCCTGCCCTATGAGGTCCGGCAGACGATTCAAGACCTCCCCTTTGAAGGGCAGTTTCTGTTTTCGGAGAAAACAGACAAACGTCTCCATAACTTAAAGGACTCGAGGGCCACGCTTTGCTCGCTGGGCTTGCATACCCCCGTGACCCAGCACAGACAATTTAGGCTGCAGGCGGCCCCTCACCTGTACCAGCCACAGACTCACCAGGAGCTGGGGCACGGGCGGGGCAGAAATGGCAGGAGGCGTCACCAGCACCACCGCTCCTGCCAAGCATCTAGCCAATCCAGACCACCATCTGGGCCTAGACCTCCTATTTGATGGTAAGGTCAAGGACGACCTACCGATAGAGACTCTGGATCTTTCCACCGCTCCCTTTGGGTCACGTTTGTCCCACTTCTACCATGTCTGGTCCCGAATTACGTCGAACAAATGGGTGCTCCACATGGTAGAGAGGGGATATTCTATCCAGTTCTCCTCCCTTCCGCCCCACCAACCCCCCTCCCCGTCCCTCTTCAGGGACCCTTCTCATGAGCAACTTCTAATTCAAGAAGTGAAGTCTCTCATGGAGGCAGGGGTGGTGGAGGAAGTCCCGCGGGAGCTCAAGGGCAAAGGCTTCTACTCCTGGTATTTCCTAATACCGAAGGCAAAAGGGGGCCCAAGATCCATCCTAGACTTGCGGTGGCTGAACAAGTTTGTGCAAAAACTCAAGTTCCGCATGGTCTCTATGTCCTCGATCATCTCCTCCCTGGATCCAGGAGATTGGTATGCCGCCCTCGACTTAAAGGACGCCTATTTCCACATTGCCATAGTTCCACGGCACCATTGGTACCTCAGATTCATCATGGCCGACATCCATCTGCAGTTCACAGTGCTCCCGTTCGGCCTGTTGGCTGCTCCCGGGGTCTTCACGAAGTGCATGGCAGTAGTGGCGGCCTTCCTGTGCAGGCGGGGCGTCCAGGTAGGTGTTCCCCTACCTGGACGACTGGCTCATAAAGGAGCAGATAGAGACCCAGGTGTTGTTCATTAGGCGGACTTTTCTCGATCTTGGCCGCATCCTTGAACAAAGCCAAATCCACCCTGTCTCCGACACAACGAATAGAGTTCATAGGAGCGGTTCTGGACTCCACCCACACCAAAGCGTACCTGCCAGAGTCCAGGTTCTGTGCGATTTCTGAGCTCATCCTCGGACTACACCGCACCCCGGTTACCATGGTGTGAGTTTGCCTCAGGCTGTTGGGCCACATGGCAGCCTGCACCTACGTGGTGGTCCATGCCAGACTCCAGCTTCGCCCGCTGCAGTCCTGGTTGGCGACAGTTTATTGCCCAGTCAGGGACCCCCTGGACTCAGTGGTGTCCGTTCCCCACTTGGTGCTGAGCTCGCTATGGCGGTGGCTCGACCCGCGGGAAGTCTGCATGGGTGTCCCCTTCGCTGCCCCGCAACCCTCCCTCTCCCTGGTGACGGACGCCTCGAATCGAGGTTGGGGAGCGCAGCTGGGACGCCTCAAGACGCAGGGCTTGTGGTCACCAGAGGACCTCAAGTTGCATATCCATGTCAGGGAGCTGAGAGCGGTCCCCCTGACGTGTTTGACCTTCCGGTCTCACTTGGCCGGCAGGTGCATTTCAGTCCTATCAGACAACACGGCGGCAGTTTTTTATATCAACAGACAGGGGGATACATGCTCCTCTCCCCTCTGCAGGGAAGCCCTCGCGGTGTGGGATTTCTGCATTCACAATGCCACTCACCTGACGGCATTCTATCTTCCGGGGGAGCAGAATGGTTTGGCGAACACCCTCAGGCGCTCGTTCCAGGGTCACGAGTGGTTCCTCCGATGGGATGTGGTGCGGTCAATCTTCCAGCTCTGGGGCTTTCCCTGGTTAGACCTGTTTGCTTCAAGGGAAAACAGGAAATGCCAACGGTTTTGCTCCCTCCTGGGCCACAGTCGGGGGTCTCTGTCAGACGCCTTTCTACATACGTGGGAGGACGGTCTGCTCTATGCCTTCCCTCCGATCCCCCTGGTACACAGGGTTCTTTTAAAGATTCACAGGGATCACGCCAGGGTAATCCTGATAGCTCTGGCGTGGCCGCGCCAGCATTGGAACACGTCACTCCTGCACATGTCAGTTCAGGTGCCCCTGACGCTGCCCCTACTCCCGGACCTGATCGCTCAGAACCGGGGCTCCCTCCACTATCCGAACCTCGAGTCCCTTCACCTCACAGCCTGGATGCTCCATGGCTGAACCCGGTGGAGTTGCAGTGCTCCCAGCAGGTCAGGCAGGTGCTGCTAGGTAGCAGAAAACCGTCCACCAGGGCCACCCACCTGGCTAAATGGAAGCGCTTCTCCATATGGTCGGGTCAGCGGGGTCACGACCCGCTGGGGGTACCAATTCACACTGTCCTTGACTATTTGCTTTACCTAAGACAACTGGGCCTCTCCCTTTCCTCCATTCGCGTTCACTTGGCGACCATGTCCACTTTTCATCCGGGAGAGGGGGGTGCCTCGGTATTTGCGAACCTGCTAGTTGGGCGTTTCCTCAAGGGTATGGACAGGCTCTTCCCACATGTGCATCAGCTGACCCCTGCTTGGGACCTGAATCTGGTCCTCTCCGACCTCTCGGGGCCTCCCTTTGAGCCTCTGGCTTCGTGCTCTCTGCTGTACCTATCGTATAAGACCTCCTTCCTGGTGGCGATCACCTCGGCCTGACGGATGTCGGAGCTTCGAGCGTTAACATCTGAGCCCCCGTACACAGTCTTCTACAAGGACAAGGTCCAACTTAGATCTCATCCGGCTTTCCTACCCAAGGTTGTTTTGCAGTTCCACATGGGCCAAGATATCTTTCTCCCAGTGTTTTTATCTGAAACCACACTCCTCCAGCGAAGAGCGGAGGCTACACTCCCCGGATGTCCGCAGGGCCTTGGCTTTTTACATAGAGCGTACCAAGTCGTTCAGACGCTCGACCCAGCTCTTCGTCGCAGTGGCAGAAAGGATGAAGGGGCTCCCAGTCTCCTCTCAGCGAATCTCTTTGTGGATCGCAACCTGCATCCAGGAATGCTATCGCATAGCTAAGACCCCTATCCCTTCGGTCATGGCCCACTCCACTAGGCCGCAGGCCTCCTCTGCAGCTTTCCTGGCTCAGATTCCAACTCAGGAAATGTGTAGAGCGGCCACGTGGTCCTCCATCTACACGTTCTCGTCTCACTATGCCGTCATGCACCAGGCGAGGGATGACACAGCCTTTGGGCATGCAGTACTCCAGTCAGCAGTGATCTCCAACCCCACCTCCTAAGGTTAGGCTTGTGAATGGACATGAACAACCACTCGAAGAAGGAGACAAGGTTACTTACCCCTGTAACTGTTGTTCTTCGAGATATGTTGTTCATGTCCATTCGAACACCCACCCTCCTGCCCCTCTGTTGGAGTGCTGGCAAGAAGGAACTGAGGGGGTGGAGGGTCGGCGGGCGCCGTGGTGGCGCCACTCCAGGGGGCGCCCAAGCCGACGCTACAGACACTGTTAAGGGAAAATCTTCAGCTGGCGTGCACGCGGCACACGCACACCTACTTTGAATGGACATGAACAACACATCTCGAAGAACAACAGTTACTAAAAGATGGATAACCGTTTTTTCCTTGAGTGCTTGCTCATGTCCGTTCCATATTAGATGTATGCGCTCGCCACATGCACTGGTGCCTGAAGTTTTTTCCTCAGCATTATCTGGACTGGACTGGCTCTGGCGCCCTCTGGAGTGGCGCCCGCATGGCATGGTATAAAGGGTGCTGCCAGCTCCCCCCACCCTCAGTTCCTTCTTGCCACCAGTGACGGTGCTGGAACATCTGCTGCTTTGGCTGGCACAGATTCATTCTCTGTTCTTGCAAACTTAGAAATCCTGTAAAATAGTTGTACATAGTAGTTTTCTTAGTTATCCTTAGTAGTAGTTCTCAAACTCTTCCTTAGTCCCAAGCGGGACTCAGCCAGGGGTCGGGGCATGCCTTGTTCCCAGGCTTTAAGCCCTTAGATTGCTGCAAAGGGCCTACGCCTATCAGCAACCCACATTCTAGCTGCCAAAGGCGCTTAAGCAAGGGGCACATCAGTGACGTGTGCCATATCTGCAAATCTTTCAAACCCAGGATGAGGAAGGAGCATGGTATTCATCTGAAAGCATTCCTAATGGAGTCGGCACTGACTCAAGCACCGGAGCAGTGGTCTGACTCCGCATCGTGGCCTCTGTGCGCAGTGCTCCCCTGGTGCCATCTGTGAGCTGGCACCGGTCTCCCTCCATGGCTCCGGTCAAGAAGCTGAAAGAGACTGTGAGGGGAAGATCTCCTACCTCCCGCAAGGGAAAGGAGAGGGCAGGGAGCAATCCAAGACTCAAGTTGAGCAGCTCAGCATCCCCCTTGGGAAATCTAAAGTTGAGCAGTGCAGCCCATCCCATGCCTTGCTTGCGACTCCGGGTAGTGGTGTAGGCCCCAGCCAGCTTCAGGTGCCGTCGACGCACTAAGCTGTTCAAGCAGCTCAGGAGATCCTGACACTCCCGGTGCTGCCCTCACCAGCTTCTGTGGTACCGCCATCTTGGGGAAAACCCGCACTGAAACCTATGCATGTGTCCCCTCCCTGCCTCAGTAGTACCATTCCCCATAAGAGGGACGTCCTGCCAACACTCACTCGCCTGCAGCCGACGCCTCAGGACAGGAGAGGCAGGCTCACCAGAGCCTTCTTCAGTTCCCTCATTGGAGGTTCTGATCAACGGACTCCAGGCTTACCTTGCTGGTAGATTGGTGCAGACCCTTTGAGGCACTCACCACCTGGCAAGAACTCCGGGATCAGCCCCGACCATCTTCAGGGGCCTGGGATGGATCAGGCACCAGAGACCGCGCATCTCCGGGCCATCATCACTGGTGTCCAAAAAGAAGGTCGCCCTACTCAGAATGATCCTCCCAGCAACTGGCTCATAGTAGCTCCTGGTCCCATTCAATGTCCCACTACCGGTCGATTAGCATGAGGCATGGATGGCCGGATAGCCGATGCAAATCCCCTGCAGCAATGGTTGGGAACGATCTAGTCCCAGTCCCGAGACCCTCTGGAAAAGATCATTACCATTCCCCAGGCGATACTTACCTTGCTGCGATGGTGGACCAGCCGCAGGACAGTCCTGGAGAGGATTCCATTCGACAACCCCCTCACTCCAAGGATTTGGTGTTGGATGCCTCGGACGTCGGCTGGGGTGCACATATTGGCGACCTCCAGACATGGGGGAATGTGGTCCCCGTAGGAGGTGCGATTACAACCAAACGTCAAAGCGCACGCCAGTTGGACTGCTCGGAGCAGAGTCTTCCTGCCCCACCTGTCAGGCAAGATGGTATAAGTCCTGATGGACCGCACAGCCTTGATATTCTACATCAACAGGCAAGGCGGAGTGTGCTCGTCATCTCTGTCAGAAGGCACTCCATCTATGGACTTCTGCATCAGCCACGAAATCCACCTGGAAGCTTGTCAACTTTCCAGTGTCAAGAATACCCTGGCAGACCAGCTCAGCAGTGACTACTACTTCTCCCCATGAGTGATCGCTCCATCCAGAGGTAGCCTGCATGATCTTCCAAAGGTGGGGAACTCCATGGACCTTTTCACTACCAGACAGAACAGGAAATGCCACCGGTTTTGCTCTCAGCAAGGTCTGAGCAAGGGCTCCCTCTCAGATGCCTTCCTCCTGTCGTGGTCTGGGAGCCTGATGTATGCATTCCCTCCGATTCCACTCATTGGCAGGGTGCTGGCAAAGAGGAAGAGACAAAGCGCAGGTTGTCGTGATCGCCCCACCATGGCCTACCCAGCGTTGGTTCGGCATGCTCATGAGCTTGTCAACAGTCCCTCCCTGGTCCCTGCCCAACCACCTGGACCTGTTGTCACAGGACCACGGCTGGCTCCTAGAACCCCAACCTCAAGTCCCTCCACCTCTTGGCACGGATACTGTGTGTCTGAACCCGGAGGAACAGACCTGTATAGGAGGAGTCCAGCAGGTCCTCCTGGGGAGTAGGAAGCCCTCAACCAGACTGACTTACCTGGCCAAGTGGAGGAGGTTTTCCCACTGGGTGTCCGAGCGTGGCTTCTCTCCCTTGCATTCTTCCATACAAACTGTCCTGGACTACTTGCTCCATTTGAGGAACCAGGGCCTGGCACACTCTTCTGTTACAGTGCATCTAGTGGACATCTCCACTTTTCACCCACCGATCCAAGAACAGACAGTGTTTTCTCATGACATGGTCAGATTCTTGAGAGGGCACGAGAGACTCTTCCCGCAGGTACGGACTCCTGTCCCACAGTGGGATCTTAACTTGGTCCTCTCTAGGCCCACCGGCCCACCCTTTGAGCCGCTGGGTTCCTGCTCCCTTTCCCACCTGTCATAGAAGGTCGCATTCCTGGTGGTAGTGACATTGGCAAGACAGGTCTCCTGAAATTCAAGTCTTGACTTGAGTGTAGGTGAAAAAAACTATTACATCTTAAACTATACCATAATATGGCATAAGAGAATACATTTCTGTTGACCAAAACATTGAAGTAACATACTGGTGAATCAGACTGTCTTATTTTAGTCTCCCAATTTTCTAATATTTTCCCTCTTGTTGTGTTTGTATAACTGTGTTTACACATTCCTCAACTGCTTTGGTTAAATGATTCATTCTGTCCTCTCTTGCTGCTTTTGTGTCTTTTCTATAAGCCTAATGGATTGTATGTTCATATTTCCTTTCTCCTTCATCAGTCTCCAGTGCAGATTCTTTGTTGCCCCCAGACCTGTAATTATTCTTTCATGTTGCTATATTGGGCATTACTCACTGCTTCCTTATTTCTTTTTTTGGAATTGTTGTCTGATTTAGGATTATGGTAATTTCGAAGGAGTTATGTGAATGTAAAGCCAAAGCAATACAATAGTAAATCAAGCCCCAAATTATGTAAGTGCTTTTTTAATAAACTTTTGTGTGTGGGCAACCGAATATATTTTTTAAATCTCTTGATGAAAGCATGTAGGTTAGAGAAGTGGGGACAGAGTGATGCATGCAAAGCTGTATGGATGCTAACTTGAGGGATTTCATGAAAGAACTTCTCAAATAAAGCTACACACTCTACCAGTACTAAATGTTGTCCAGAACCTAGGTTTTACATGGGATTGGACTAGCTAAATACCATGCTCCTTGTCCATTAAAGAAGTGGTGGGCTAAGTTCTTGCTTTTCCAAATGATTCTGCCTCCAGCTGAACCACTTCAGCATTGTGCACAATACAGTAGCTAGGTAGTGTACGGAAGTTGAGAAACAGATATCTGCGTAAAGAGAATCCCGACAAGGGGTGGAAGTAATAATTTTTAAGAAAGCATAAGGAATATTTGATACAACAAGCCAGAAGAAAGGGGAAAAAAAACTAATCGAGCTAGAAACTATATTACTTGTCAGATGCAGGTATGAGGTGCTTTCTCCAGAAAAACAGATTTCAGCATCAGAGTTGCAGGAGAACTAGTTGGAAATTGAGCTGCATTGCTGAAGGGAGGAAAATGTTTACCATAGCATAAACTATAGTATAGAACGGCAACATGCTTCATTACTCTCTTTTAGATTTGTTGATAGCTTGATCTCTTTAATGCCTTGTAGGCTGGGAATTTCCCTGTAGCTTCTTACCTGGGAACGGAATTGTTTTCCAAATCTTAAGCACAACTGGTGTGGGTGAATGAAAAAACTTTGTGTTCTATTCAGAAAGCTTATATTTGCACCTTTGGAGGAAAAAAATGAACGAATGTATTTTGTTCATATTTGTTCTGTACATATCACTGAGATTGGAGGCAGAGGTGAAATTTGAGAAATCACTTCAGTAGTTGTAAAGCTTTAAACATACGAAGCTATCACACTGAGACTTATCATTTGCCATTAGAGCATCTTAAAACAGTCTCTAGTTCTGTGTCATTTAACTTTGAATGTTCATAACTTTAAAGTTATTTAAACTATTGTCTTCAAACATAAATTGTGTGACCGTGTACTGAGTTGTAGGTAGGGTTGTATAAGAAATTCTGGCTGGTATTACTACAAACTGTATTTTTAATAATTTATATAATGGCAAAGGTGATATTTTAAGGCATACACATGAGAGTTGGAGGCAGAGTTCAGATTGACTTTGAAGCTTACCTCTCATTTCCTGGCATATGATTACTTGATTTCTCAACCTTACCATTAACACACATTTTTTGTATGACTAGACTAGAAGCCAAAGGAGTGAAAACGGCACCATTCATGTATTCTGTAATTCTGCAACCACATAATTTGCTGCATATTCCATGGCCTGTCACAGAAATGGGCTCCAGTGTCCAGTCTTTCATTTTTTAAAAATTGTTCCTATCTCTTATGGTTGTACCTTGAAAATATTAACCAGTTATACATTTTTGTGTATTACTGAGTTTGCGGACCACTTAAAATAATAGCTCTGAAAATGTGTGAGTTCTCTTCTCCAACAGCTTTACCTCCAGTTTACGGTTATGCTTTGTTTATACAAACATCTGATATATCATAATCAGAAAATATAGGGACAGCATGAAAATGGGTTTAATATCAAAATAAATAACAGTACTATTAAAAACCTACATTTTCAAATATAATTGAAGCTGAAGTGTCTGATGCAGCCAGAGTTCTGCAGAATTCAGGTCCATTTTACCAGAGAATACGTTGCGTTTGGGGTGTAATTGCTTTAAACTCGTGAAAATTCTTTTAGTTTGCATCTTGTTCAAAACATTAACCCCACATCTTATATTTGTGTTTCAAAATATTGTGCAAATTGTGCTGCTGCTTTCTTACCTCAGTTCCCAGCATTTGCAGTGCTGGTGTGGGCCTATAGTTCTGACAGTCTTTTACAATTCGGTCCTATTGTAAGGCTAAGCAGACTTTCAAGTCTCTTGTTCCTCCAGTTAAATAACAACTGTTCTATTAATTTCTCACATTTGAATCTGAAATTTTAAACTGGTAACTTAATATTTTGTGACAATTTTTGGCCATCTCTAAAGAACTTAGATTAGAAAATGTTTTGAATACTGACTTTTGATTAATATGCAGTCTGTTCCTAAATTCCATGATAAGAAGTGAAATCTCTGCTTCCTTTCAAATGGTTCTAAATACTGCATTCTATGGAATAATCGTAAACTCTCTGCTGTGTGTGGTTCTTAAGAGAGAAACTGAAGAACTCCTGCCTCTAAGACACCTGTGCACAATTGTTGGGAATACTTACTGTCCCAAGCACAAAATTTACTTGCCCACCCTTAACTGTGATGATTAATATTGGAAAAACTGTGTTTTTTCTCACTTTTGCATACCCAGACCGCCAGCCCCAATAACTCATACAGTTTGTGGGGCAAATAAAAATTCATAACGTGTTTTTGAAAATATTTAAATACACTTTGGAATAATATATTGATTTTGCTGCTTATTTTACATGTTGGTCAGAAAATAAAAATTACTTTAGCTAGTGAAGTTCTCTGTTACTCCCTTAAGTGGTGCTGCTGTTGCTTTCATTGCCTAGTGAAGTTACAGGCCAGAGATAGAAGATGGCAGCTATAAACTTCTGACAGCCTTGGCGGTAACTCAAGAATTTA
Organism: Chelonoidis abingdonii; assembly: GCF_003597395.2. NCBI lineage: Eukaryota > Metazoa > Chordata > Testudines > Testudinidae > Chelonoidis > Chelonoidis abingdonii. Next base: position 77,012,653 of record NC_133769.1, on the reverse strand, counting down.
AACTGAAGGGAAGAGGTCAAGAACAAGTCTTGCAGATGCCACAAAGAAAGTTGAAATAGACAGAATGGTTTCTGGCATGAAATCTGTAAGGAACCTGACAAACAAGTTAAATATTTTTCAGAATCAGAGGTCTTTGAAAAGTTGTTTAAGTCCTCAGTCTATGCTTTGATGTTCCCTGTACAGAACTGCATTTTCACTAGTTAGCTGATCATTCATCCCTATGTTTTTTATCAAGAATAAAAGTCAAACAGCAGTAACAGTTTATAACTTGAAGGTCATTGTAAAGTAATTTTACTTCAGCTGCTCTGTGCCAAGAGCAAAGATTTCCCAGTACAGCACATAAATTCAAAATACCTTGCTACTTATAGGAAATCTGTGCTCTCATAAGGAAGATGAACTTAGACCCACACAAGAAATAAAGATAAATTGCTGAGTAAACTGGAAAAAAAATTGTCTCCAAATGGTTCTGCAATACCTCATTCTGAAAAACTAAAGGTCTTTCACTAAAGCCCTATATTTAATTACAGTATACCAGTATTGTTCACTGCTCTCTATGCTCATGTCCTGAATTGGTATCCCGTTGTAGTTTCAATTTCAAGATGAATTGTCTTCCAGATCAATGCATTCCATCGATTAGCATTGTGCTAGAGAAATGCTATAGGTTGATTACCAATAGTGTGAGGTTCCAGAAACCCTTATCTTAAGTTGGTTTGAATGCTGAATAGGAAGAGAGAGAGGGGTTGTCAAGCAGTACTGCTTGTAAGCCAGGGCTCACTGAAAATAGGCACATTCATTTTCTGCACTGGTGAATCAGATCTGGTTTGCATGAATACAAACCAAGGAAAGATTGCAAAATTTTGTCCAAATGGATCATTTGTCATATCACTCGCAATGAAATCTTTTCACAACTAGGATGGATTTCAAGAAGGAAGGTGACAAAATAATTTAACTATTAGAAGTTACTTCAGTAGTTAAGTTGCCATAAGCACTGATTTTAAAATGTGCATTCCAGAGCAATACCATCGAATAGCTCACACTGTTGCCGCCAGACATGCCTGAATGACATGGTTTGTTGCTTGTTTGCTGTAGGGTAGGTATTTACTTTAGTGATGTGTTGTTTCATTGTGCTCAGGTAGTCATCAGCAATTAGTTTGTTCTTGTTTAGATTGTACTTCAGAATTTAATTTGGTCTTATGAATTGCAATCCATGTCTTCTTATTATTTTGGGATAGCTATTTGGCCTTTTAGCAAAAATAATGCTCAAAAATTGGAATGTTAGAACCTGATTTGCTAGAACTGGAATGTTGGCCAGGACACTTGACAAAGATTAAAGCCCTCACGGAACTGCCAACTCTCATGATAATATTGCAAGTCTGATGTTAGATGTTGTTGTTTTAAAAGTTTTCATTTCACAAACTGTTGCCGCTCTTTCATTACTTTCAGTGGAAGCCAGGTTACCATCATTAAGATGACCAGTGTTTCCCTAAGCTTTTGCAGATAGAAATGAGGCTACTATTATCTCAGTTGACCAGCTCTCATTCTCATTATGCATGGCACAGGAAGGAGACAGTGAGGGAACAGGAGATGCAAGGATAGTTGTGATGGAAATAATTAAGAGGGATCAAGGGAATGCTGGAAGACAGACTGTGAGAAAGGGTAACAGGAACAAGGTGATATTGGAGGGCATGGATTATATGAGGGGCAGAGGTCAATGTGGAGGACAGAAGATGGCAAGAGCAGGCATGGAGAATGGGATAGCTCAGTGGTTTGAGCATTGGCCTGCTAAACCCAGGGTTGTGAGTTCAATCCTTGTGGGGGCCATCTAGGGAACTGGGGTAAAAATCTGTCTGGGGATTGGTCCTGCTTTGAGCAGGGGTTTAGACTAGATGACCTTCTGAGGTCCCTTCCAACCCTGATATTCTATGAGTGCTGAAAGCTTTGATGAGAGGGAGATATGGAAGACAGATAGAGAAGGAAGGAAATACAGATCTCCCACCTCCAAGGTTATATGAGAGGCTAAAACTTTGTCATGGAATCCTGCTTCAGCTTCAGGGCTGTGAGGCGGGAGCTGTCAGCCAGCGAGGGGAGGGGAAGGAGTAGTCCAGAGCTCCTGGGTGGCAGGGACACCCCCACAACTCTTAGATGCTGCTGGCAGCAGTGGGGACGCCGTGCTCTCAGCTACTGTGGGTGTGGATGCTGGACCCTCCTCCCTCTCCATTTTGTCATAGTTATTTTTAACAAAAGTCGGGAACAGATCAGGGGCTTCTGTGAATGTTTGGTTATTGCCTGTGACCTGTCTCTGATATTTCATAAAAATAACAGTGACAAAATCTTAGCCTTAATTATGAGAGAATGACAGATTGATCCCCACCCAGCAGTTAGAGGGAGGCTTGCCTTTCTGTTTTTGTATTTTCACATGCAAATTGTATATAAGTGTATTCATAGACTTTAAGGTCAGAAGGGACCATCATGATCATCTTTTGATCTCATTGTGGCCACAGAACCTTACCAGCTCCTCAAATAGATGCCTAACCTCTGGCTGAGTTACTGAAGTCCTCAAATCATGATTTAAAGACTCCAAGTTACAGAGAATCCACCATTTATACTAGTTTAAACCTGCAAGTGACCCATGCCCCATGCTGCAGAGGAAACTGAAAACTCCCCAGGGTCTCAGCCAATCTGACTTGAGGGAAAATTCCTTCCCAACTCCAAATATGATGATCAGTTAGACCGGGAATCCGAGCGGCTTTTTTTTCTTCTTCTTCTTCCTTCAGCAAGGCAGAGGGTGCATGCTAAAAAATTTTTTACTGATAGGGCTGCGCGATCAAAAAAGTTTGGAGACCACTGCATTAGACCCTGAGCATGTGAGCAAGACCTACCAGCTAGACACCTGGGAAAGAATTATCTGTAGTAACTCAGAGCCTTTCCCATCTAGTGTCCCATCTTCAGTAGTTGGGGATTTTTGCTGCTGGCAGTTGCTGATGGGCCACATGCCATCGTAGGCTCAAAAATCTCCAGGCAGGCAAAATGCAAATGTAATTTATTTTTAAAGTCTAGTGATGGTTATGCCAACACCATAGTAATAGATAAAGTATAAGAATTAAAACAGAATAGACTGTCATTTTTTGAGTACTGAGTCGTAACTTTTGGAAGCTTGACTTTTCCAATATTAGGATAACAAGTGTCACTGGATGTTTAAATTCCACCTAGGCAGCCACCAAAGATTGACACAAGTGACTGTGATTTAATGCTGCACTCCAGTCTTGTTTTTCAGCTTTCAAATCATCTGTGTGTGGCAGTTTTATAAAAACTGCTCAGTAACAACAGTGACCGAGGGTACGATTAGTGCACATATGTTCTCATTTTATTTTCTTTACTGATACTTGTCCTAATGGTTCTATGGTGAGCACAATATATGTTTTCATAGGATTCTGCGATTTTTTTTCCTTTTAGTGTTGTTGTTTATATGACCCCAGTAGTGTGAATGATGTTTAGAGATAAGCATTATTGTTACTTGCATAGATGGGAAAAAATGAAGCAGTGTAACTAACAATGCACAAACAATAATGGAAAATTTATGGATAAAATTAGGCACCAGACTCTGTTCAGTTTTGTGAATGCATTAGGAACACAGACTGACAATTGAAAATTTGCTGCAGCATTCAAGCAGTCTTATGTGTGATGTGAATGATCACAGATATCTGTGTTGGAAACTTCTCACCAAAAGTATCAGAGGGGTAGCCATGTTAGTCTGGATCTGTAAAAGCAGCAAAGAGTCTGTGGCACCTTTTGGACTAACAGACGTTTTGGAGCATGAGCTTTCGTGGGTGAATACCCACTTCGTCGGATGCACCAAAACTCACTTTATGCAGAACTCATTGAAAAACCTTCTGAATGCTGCAGATATGTCGTCTTGAGTTCCCATTTCCCTGCTAGTCCTAAAATGCCAGTGTCCAAAGGGTTAATACGATCTTCTAGAAGTATTTATTATATACAGAATATTTTTGGTTGAGAGAGAAAATCTTTGAAAGGGAGCAAGAGGAGAAAATAATAAGGAAACAGTATAAAGGCGGCAACAACAACAATCCTTTCCTGGTTGGGGGGTGGAGGGCAATGTTTGGTCGGAATGCACTGCCCCAGAAGTGAGGAGGAGAGAGAAGAGGGCATGCCTGAGAAATGCTCACTCCACCATGGGTGAGCGGGTGGGATGTTCGCTGGATCAGAAAAAAGGATGCTCTGCCCTGGGGGGTGATGGTAGAATGTGCATTCCTAAAGATGCCAGATGCCACTCCTTTTCCTTGGGTTCTTGCATCCTGTTGGTAGACTGGGGAGAAAGAGTAGGAGCTGATTTTTCCTCCCCAAGCAATTGAAACTTTTCCCCCAGGCTTCAAGACTCCCTTGTATCTCTAGCTGCCCCACTCCTGCCCTGTAGTTCTACATAGGGGACTGTTCCCAGGATGCAGTGGGTCACCTGGGTTTTGGGATCAGGAAGGAATTTTTTCTTATTGGGCCAAATTAGACATGGGTCAGATGAGTTATTTACTTTCCTCACAGCACTGTGGAGGTGCAGTTGGGATAACAAATAGAATTTGGAACTCTAATATTAAGAGATAATATGGGTATAGGTAGTTTGTTGCAAATGGGGCCAACGCAGATAAAAGCTAGAAGGACCAGCTCCCAGGCCATGTGCTTGTAAGGAGAAGGGAAGCCCAGAATTCTTTGCAGACCAAGCTTTTCTCTCCTCTCCTCCCTACCCCCCCACCACGCTTGGTACCTTTTATAGCTCCCTGAGTCCTGGAACTAGGCTGCAGAGTCTGCCCTGGGTTATTGGTTATGTAGGGAGCTCTGCAACCCCACACTGGACCCAGTTAAATGCTTGGTATATGAGATGGGTGGTCATGTTCTGCCTCCAACCAGTGTTAATAAAGTTGCAGCCTATTATTTAAAATCCATTCCAGTGTGTGTCTCATGCAGCAACGTTTCAAATCTCTGACTTAGAAACAGAGTGGAGTCTTCACAAGAGCCCAGCATTAGCCTAACTTCACTGAAACTAATGGGAGTATTACTATTGAATTTAGTGGGAGTAGAGTTAGGGCCTCGCACTGTTGAATATCCCAGAGGGGAAGAGGAAAAATGAGGTATTTAGGTTTTTTTTGTTTTGCTCCTTACAGGACAGCAAACAATCCAGCCCTTTCAGAAATTCTCCCATATATCATAAAGTTGTACAAAAGGAAACAAAATCAAGTCTTAAGCCAGCCTAGCAGATAAACCTTGCTGGGAATGTGCAGGTGGCATTATAGTTACTGGAAAGAGCCTGCATTCATAAAACAATACAATTATATTGCTCATTCAAAGGAAAAATAATGGAGAATTACAGGTTCTGTAGTGTTTAAGTGCATTCCCGCACATACATTCTATAATTAATTTTAATTAAATTTGGTTCTAGACCCAACATGTGAGACTTTCCTGTGTCTGCAAACTCCTCTGTAATTTGGGAACCTGTTAAATTACTCTTTTGTATATGATCTTAAATTGAGTAGCTGTGTACAAAAGGTTTCATTTTGCTACATATTGTTGGGGCAGAAGTTCAGATTCCCCACCCAGTTAAATCCTGTTTAAATAGCAGTAATGCCAATATTTTTCTAGCTTGCCACTGAATGTTGTTCAGGATGGTATGTAGTGACTCAAACAATTGAGCTCTTAAAATACTGTTCTCCAATTAAAAAATAAAAAAGGGTAGGAGGAAGAGGATTGGAGGGGACAAAATCCTTGTCTTATTTCATAACTTTGCCAAATGGCAGAGAAACTGAGGAATTTACATACTTCTAAAACTATTCTAATGTTTCAAATAACACTAAAATCTAAGCCTTCTTATGAGCTTGTACTAACTTGCAAAACATTTTTCTGGCAAATACATTCTAGCATGTTTCGTCTTTTTTGATAGCCATAACAAAATGAAGCTGTACAAGGTGTTCAGATAATGAATGGTTGAATAGCATTCAGCTTTCTCCTGCACTTTAACTCAACTCTGCCAGGCTACATTTGTTCACAGATATGTTGAATATTACATTTAATGAATGTACAAATATCAGTTTGTCCTAATGTTTTTTTCTTCTCTTTTCCAGAGTGATAGTCTTTCAAGGTATGTGTTTGATTTAAACAAATCATTTATTTATAAAACAGAAACCTTTTTGCCTTGTATTCTTTTTTTTAAGTTCTTAATTTATAAATCCTACTTTGCTCTCAATAGTTGGTTAGGTTAAGCTCTGAAAAAATGTTAATGCTATAAAGATTTAGTATGTTTTATATAGAATATAGCAATAAAGCCATAGGATTGACTTTACACATTCAGGAAGGTGAGAGATTAGAGGGGGCCTGAAGATATGTTCAAAATGTTGTTTCGGTTCTGTGCTGAAGTATTTATTTATACTGTACCTAAAATATGCTAGGTACTTTGCAAAACATAGTTGATCCAGACTGTGTCCCATGCAATTTACAATACAAAGCTAAGATTTTCATAAACTGTCTCAATTTTTGGATACCCAGTTTAAGACACTATAAGGGGCTTCACGTTCAGAAAGTGCTGCCTCCTCTTCAAGAAGCCTGATTTTCAGTTTTCTCAAGATGTTTACCTGTCAGAGAGAAACAAATCCTGCACTTCTCACCCCCAATAATGTGCATTTCTAGATGTTACTTAGGTACAAAAACATTTCTTAACTAACAATGAATGTATGCGAATATGACTTGGCTTTTGGCAAGCTAGTGCCATTGCTCTTGATCAGTGAGTTGATACTGAATATGGAGCATTCACGCTCAGTGGGAAGCAAAGTAGACTGCATTGAGTAGACGTGAAATGCAATGTCAGTGAACATTAGAAATAGGCTGAAAATGCCACTTAACTCATTCATTTGGAGGATTTAATCTTAAGGAAGTAATATTACAAAAATCCTGAACTATGAAGTATTTTATTTACAGTTGACTCTTCTTTTAAAAGAAACCTGTAAAGGAAAAAATCGGTGTGTACTCATAGCAGCTTTATGATAAATGGCCTGAAAAAATTCTTTAAAAATAAATAGATAAAAACGATGTACTTTTTAAAAAAAATCTTAAGAAGTCCAGTCCTGTCTGTGCTAGAAACCTCTGTATTAAATGAGGACGTTACAACAGGTTGAACCAGACAAGTTGAGCAATGGGAAGGGGAACAGATTTTTGGTCAGATTGTTTAAAGCTGTTAGGATTTTTTTTGTGTGTTAATATCTGTTTTACTTCAATGACTAATATTGACTAAAAGAAGCCTTTGTTAAAGGAGCTGTACTGCTTCTGGTAAGGTAGTTGAGCTCACAATTAATATCCTTGAGAATTCCCTAAAGTCCTCCAGTAAAACTGGGAAGACCAGACTCGACTTGGCAGATCTTTTTGAGGTTAAAAATAAAACCCAAAAAATAATTCAATGCTTATAAAAGATGAATAAGCAAAGAGAAGTTCTTTTAAAAAATCTTGACTAGGTCGTCTTCAGAATCATGCAACAATGTCTTGAAGGAATGTATTTTAATTCAAAAGAAATATTGACATAGAAGGCTGATGTTTGCACTCCCTAAGCCGTACTTGACAGTCAGAAAAACTCTTTTCATTTGAAATAAATCTTAGTGTTGAGTGGAAGAAAGAAAACTTTAAAAACTGTTTCCACCAGTTAGAGAGAGGATAGGAGATAATGATATGAATAAACTATGTAGGCTTGATACACTGCACCAGGTTAGCGATGTTATGAAAATAATGAACTTTTCTTCTTTTAAAGATATGATGCAGGATCAATCAGCACATCATCAGGCGACCGTTATGATTCACTGCTGGGGCGGTCTGGGTCACAGAGTTACTTTGAAGAACGAAAACCATATTGTAGTAGGCTAGAAAAAGAAGATGCAACTGACTTTAGAAAGGTATCTGGGCCAGTAGTTCTGATATTAAAATAAACCATTATGTGCGGTCTTCTTCCCACCCTGCCGCCCCTAATAAATTCTATCCTGAAGTAATCATATTACTCACATTAAGTCCCAAATCTTGCCTTAGCCTAAGGCCTACTGGGGTAAGTCAACCTAAGTTACGCAACTCCAGCTATGTGGATAACATAGCTGAGGTTGACATAGCTTAGGTTGATTTACTGTGGTGTCTACACCACACTGGGTTGACAGGAGAAACTCTCCCATCGACTCTTACACTTCTCATTCCAGTGGAGTAACAGAGTCGAGGGAGAGTGATCAGTAGGTGATTTAGCAGGTCTTCAGTAGACCCACTAAGTTCACCCCTAGTGCATCAATCGCCGCAGTGCTGATCCCCAGTAAGTGTGGACATACCTTAAGTAACTCAACTAGGAACTCCACAGAGGCAAAGGGGAAGAATCGTATCCACCTCCCTGGCTATATAGTAGTTTCTGGCCCTTGCATTCACCTCTGCAAGAGAAGGGGAAAGTCCAGAGGAGCCAAATGCTGTTTTAATGACACCACATACCACTACCTTGGTCCTTGTGTTGTTAGAATTGCTTGACATCTATAATGGAGACTTTTTATTTGGTGCACTTGCTAGTACAATATAAAATTGAGTCTTGTTGAAAACTAGAAGAAACTTGTGAAGAAATGAGCAACTGTTCAACTTATTGTCAATGAGAGATTTTTTTTCCGAAGGAAAATGTTTCAAATTGTTTTCTTTATTATGGAAATATAAGGTAAAATTATCACACATTTCTTCTTGTCTGTAATATAAAAGACAGAAGTTTCTCCTTTCAGGGAATTTAAACATTTTACGAGTGGAAGCTAGAATTTTCTTGTAATACTACTTAAAATGCTTTTGTCACCCTTATGAAATTGTACTGTATAATTTAATAAGGGATAAGCTAGTAATGTTCTTAAGTAAATGCCCTAAAAATCAGTTGAAATTATATTGTTTCTGCAGGTGTTTTTGAGCCATTCAGTAGTGGGAATATAGTTCTCTATTAAGCTGGTTCAGAACACACAGAGAAAAGTACTGTTCTTTTCTATAGAACCTCTGAATATAAGTTTCTTTTCATACAATTAAATCAAGTTTTAGAAGAATTTAGCCCCTTATACATTAAGTAATGCAACTAAAAGAGATGCACATTTCTTAAACCTGTCTAAATTTTCTCTTAGCTTTATGAACAGATTCTAACTGAAAATGAAAAGCTGAAAGCGCAGTTACATGATACCAACATGGAGCTGACGGATCTTAAACTACAGTTGGAAAAGGCCACTCAGGTTTGTATTCACTCGCAAAGCAAAGTCTCCAGCTGGTAAAATGGGTAACAAACCAGCAAATCCTGGAAATGGAATTGCCTTTTTCTCAGGTGTCGACTTTACCTTCTCTTTTTCTAAAAGAATGGGGCTAAGTACTGCAACTGCCATTGTTGCTGGAGATGAGGGAAGGCCAGATGGGTCTGGTCGCCTAATGCAAGTGTTAATTGTTAAGGAATCAATGATTCTTGCCGGCATATATCTAAGTAATTTCTCTGCAGGGAGGAAAGCATAAAAACAGAGAAAATGATTCTACATTGTTGAATTATGTATATGTTCAAAGTATCAATGATTAACTTATGAACTGATTGATTTATAAACCTGATGGCAGGTTGTTACAGACTGCCATGCTGTCACTGGCTGATTAGACAACCTGTCTTGCAGTTAGCGCAGATAGTGCAACCTCTAAATAGGTGCAGATGACTGCTCTCAAATAACAGTGTGGCATATGGTGAGATCACATCTGTAGATTAATAGTAGGTTTCTTGTTAAAAACTATTGTAGAAAGAATTTATAAATAAATATCTGTACCCAGTATACATCACTGTAGTATCTAAGGGCTTGTCTACACTACTGCATAAGTCGATGCAACTTACATCACACAGGAGTGTGAAAAAGCCCCCCCCCCCCCCGCCCCGAGTGATGTAAGTTGCATCGACTTAAAGCGGTGTCCATACCAGCATTATGCTGGCAAGAGACACTCTCCTAGCAACATAGCTTCCGCCTCTGATTGAGATGCAGTAATTAAGCCAACGGGAGGGTGTTCTCCCATAGCATAGCGTGTCTTCAGCGCTACAGCAGCTGTGCCAATGTAGCGCAGCAGCATAGACTAGCCCTAAGCATCTCAAAAACAAAAAAAAAATCAATGAAATCATTGATGTAACACCCTTAATGGTAAGGATGTATTAACTTACTTTACCAAAGGGTGCAAAAAGATTAAATTACTTGTCCAAGGTCATAGAAGACATCTGTGACTGAGCCAGGAACAAACTCTGTTCACTTTTATATCATTCTGGAACCTTAACTACAACACTGTCTCTCAGAATATAGGTATTAAAGAGTTTCTTGGGCATGAGATGAATACTATGTAAAATTGTATGTTTTTATTTCAGGAATACAAAAAAGCTTTTATTTGTTTAATTCTTTGACTTTTGAATTCTCTTTATTAAGACCATAAAGAGTCAAAATATTGTGGGTTTTTTGTTTGCCTCCTATATTTTATATTGTTTTTCTACCCTAAATCCCAAATGTAATTATTAACATTATATTTCAGAGACAAGAGAGATTTGCTGACAGGTCACTCTTGGAAATGGAAAAAAGAGTAAGTTTCTGCAAAAGATCTAGTGGATTCTTCGGTTTGTTTTGTTTTCCAACCCCAGGGTGGATATATTTTATTGAACTGATTCTTACGATTTAGATGTTGGGTTTGTAGGATGCAAAGTGGCAATAAATGTAAGGTAGCATTATAGGCAGTAATACTTCTTTTAATTAGTTGTCCTCAAACTGTCAGTTATATTAGAGAGAGAAGGTGGGTGAGCTCTGTGTGTGTGTCACAGCTCTGTTCCACCTTATATTCAACTGTGATGCTCAAAGTGTCTCTCCCAGACCTGAAGAATGGCTCTGTGTGGCTCAAAAGTCTGTCTCTCACCAACAGAAGTTGGTCCATTAAAAGATAATATCCCACCCACCTTGTCTCTCTAATATTCTGGAACCAACATGGCTTCAGTAACACTGCATACAGTTCTATAAGCTAATTATATGTAATATAACCACACATGTGGTGGTGATGTAGTAAGTTGCACCATTGACTTCCACTTCTGTACTCTGCTTGTTAAACAGTTTTCCCTGGAATTATGTCTAATATTCCATATTTCTAAGCAGCTTCAAACAGCTTCATTTAAAAAAAACAAAACAAAACAAAAAAAACCTCAAAACTTTCTCCTCGTTTACTTAGGATTTGATGTCTTGGAACTTTCCACGGTGAAAAGCAAGTACGGGATGTCTCGTGGAAATCTCCTTTTATCATCAGTAATAATGATGATACCACTTTCGGGGAAGGGAGAAGAGGAAAATTGATGGGGGGATTTTATTTTATTTTTTTTAAACTGGGTGAGAGGATCTGTTTGAAGTTGTGCAAAGACTGGGAATTTTAGTACTCCTAAAGGAGATGGATTTGTAGGCAGAGTGAAGATGAGGTTGTTGAAAATACAGATCACTCACATTCTGTGAGAGATAATATGTATATTTGTACACAAATGTATATGTAAGCAATAAGACACAGGGTTTAAAATTATGGTCATACTGAAGTTTATATATGACACAAACATTTAATTTTATGTCTGTATTTCCATTAGAGACTCATTTTTTCAAAGCTAGTAACTTAGCTGTAAAAATTTCCTTTGAACAAAAGTTTGGCTCTTCTCAAGAGCCACTTTTTCTTTTCTTTTTTTTTTCTTTTCTTTTTTTTTTTTTTTTTTTTTTAAAGCCAAATTCATTTAAATGGTTTAAGCTGTTTTTGAGGTATAAAAAGAAGAGTAGTGAGAGGAGGATTTTTTTATAGTGTTAAGTAATTTATTTATATTGAAACATTATATGAATCCCTTAAACTTGCCTTTTGCCCTCTGCCACCTAAACAAAAGCCAGACCAAAAAAACTCCTGTCCAACTGTGCAGCTATAGATTGTTTTAATAGTATACAGGAGTACTGGATCTAGAACTTTAACAGGAATTATTGCAGATTAAGAAGCCACTTTTAGTTCTACAAATCTTACCAATGATAAAATAAAAATTTACTTGTTAGTTATGGTAGGGAACCAAGGAGGTGCAGAAATGCTCAGCTGCACTAATTGACTGAAATTCCACTATGGTAGTTTAGGGAATGAACAATGCATAAGGAAAATAAGGCTCCTGATATGCAGAGATGAAAACAGCTTTCCTTACTGTTGCACTCCTTCATTCCTGCTTCCTCTCCAGATAGCTCTAACAGTTTCTCTGCACCTTCTATCCCTCAATTCTTTTGACCCCCTAAGGTAGTTCGCATCTTTTTCTCTGGGCAGTGATAATCACCTGCTTTAATGGGCATTTCCTTTGCCACTGTGATCACACAAGTGGAATTTATTACTTTTAATTATGATATCATAGGTATAATGGTGCCTGTTTTTAATATGCGTTGCAATTTATTTAAAGGTGTAGTGCATGATGCTCTTGTATTTCAATAGCAAAATTCCTGCTTTGCTCTCAGTTCCTAAAATAGGCTATTGTATTAAGAGACTTAGTGATACTATGGCCTGGTCTGCGCTGGGGGATGGATCTAAGTTACGCAACTTCAGCTACATGAATAACGTAGCTGAAGTCGACATACTTAGACCTATTCACCGTGGTGTCTTCACTGCGGTGAGTCGACTGCTGTCGCTCCCCCATCAACTCCGCCTGCCCCTCTCGCAGCGGTAGAGTACAGGAGTTGATGGGAGAGCACTCGGGGGTCGATTTATCGCATCTAGACGCAATAAATCAACCCCCGCTGGATCGATTGCTGCCCACCAATCCGGCGGGTAGTGTAGACATACCCTATGAAACTGTTCATTTTCCACAGAGGAGACCTTTTATCCAATCAGTTTCACTGTAGAAATGTTACTCTTGTACCAAATTTATTACATAAAACACATAGCGGGTCAAGGGAGGAATAAAGGTTGTGATAGCATTACTGAGTAGTTGAAACCTAGTTGGCTCAAGGAGTAGAGTCATGTTCTTTCTATTTTACCAACTCAAACTTAACTCTGATATATGAGGAACATTTTTTTAAAAAAGAATTTCTTTGATTATACATTTTCCCCTTTTCCATTTCACTGGTTTCTTTTACAGACACTCCCCAACTTAGGCAAGCATTCTGTTGCAAAATGCCTTGCGTAACTCAAATTTTGCATAAGTCAGAAATATATACCCAACCATTATGCTCCCCCTCCCCCCAAAAAAATAAAACAAAACCCACCACCTTTCTAGCTTACGGAACTTTTTCCGTAAGTGCAGATTTGCAGAAGTCAGGTTTGCATAACCCCGGGAGCATCTGTACTTTAAATATTAGTTATTTCATCTGGTGCTCAGATACCATTTTGAGAGCAGTTTAAAGAAAAATCCACCTTTACTACTTATTCCTGAGCTGGAGTAGTAATTGTGTGTGACATCAGTACTTTCCTAACAGCAGTGTCACAGAGGAATGAGTTCAGCAGCTGAATCAACAGCAATAGCCTATGAAATACCAAAGATTATTTTTTTCATTCAAATATTCTTAAGAAGAAAGTGGTGTGAGGATAGAATTATCTCTAATTAGCGTCCCTTTCAAAATAACATTTATACTCTAGAATTCAGTTTATTAATAAAAATCCCGCTTCAATTACTTTTTAACTGTTAGCAGTAAATAAAGATTGGCTATCCAGAAATATACTAGACACCTTTACTTAGTAGAATTTTTTGTGTATCATTTTGAGAATTTTTAAAGGTACAATTTTTCACATGCAGCACAAGCCTATACATAAATGAAGCAGTAAGCTAAAACTCATGTTCTACTTTGCCAAGTATGACACATTTTACATAAAATCAAAACTTGAGGATATATACGTACAAAAACAGAACCAGAAAAAAATGAAATAGTGGGAGAGGGTGGAAGAGATGCAGGGTTGAGAGAAGGTAGGTGTTACCATAAGGAAATGCTAATAGAATCGGTTGGGCTATGACCCATTTTCAAGATGAGATGTACCTTTCTTCACTAATGATAAATAAACTTATTAAAACTGTTTTATAGTACTAGCCAACAAATATTCTAGAAGTTGATTCTGACTAATACCCCTGCCAGCCCTAAAAAGAATAGGTTTCTGTGCCATAAACTGATGATTTATTGTCAACATAGTTATTTGAGATTAGTTACAATGTTGTAGGAACTGGGCCTATCCTATGAAGATTGGGAAGGATGGCACATGTCTCATCACTGCTAGGAGATCCCGGCAATATTTAGGCAGAACAGGATTAAGGGTTCCATTTATAGCCCTTAACTTGGAAATGTAGGTTAGGCATGCTTTTGGACATTCCAAGTAGTACAGTGAGAGTTGTTTACCATCACAGAATAGAGGAGCCAAAACGGCAAAATTTGGATCTGGATCAGGACTTCAGACATCATCCTGAAGTCTCCCCAAAGTGTGGGGCTGCTCAGATCTGAGGATTTGGATTGGGGACATCTCAGTCTTAGTTATTGAACGTAATTCATATAACCCAAAGATGCTTCTTGTTTGGAGGCAATAACTGTATACTGGGGTAAACCAACTCTTTGAGGTGAAAGGTTGAGGTGTTTATAAGCCCAGAATATGGTTGCTGCTGATGTAATAGAGAATATCCTCAGGTTGTTCATTTTTATACTGAAGTATATCTTCTCACATCTGCATTCTGATTACTGTTAATTCCTCGATAGTGCTTAGCTATAGTCTGTCACCTTACGAAACCCCAGACATCTCATTATTTTGGCAAACCCCTTTGGCCCTCTCCTGCTAAAAGTAATTCTTTTTTAAATTTAATGGTATTTAATCTTTGAAGCTGGTTGAGGAGAGTGTCAGAAGTTGTGGTGCCTGTGTGTGTTAGCATGTGGATAGAGAGTAGCCAGGAGAAGTATCCATGACCCTTATTCAGAATACAGGATTTGCAAATTGCAGTTAGCTGAATCAGAAACTTCATAATTGACAGACAAGCCTATAGTGAGGGATTAGTAAAGCTAATTTTTGTGCTCCGACTGAGATTTCTTTTAGGTAGGATTAGAGAATTAGATAAAAGCAAAACTCTAATTGAAATCTGTGAGCGCTGATACGTTGCATATCCAAACATTACTGTGTAAATAGATATGTCATTCACTTTGAGGAAGGGGAAAATGCATTCAGTGTTGACCTTGATTGATGGTTCTGGCTTTTTCTGAACAATAGTATGGTTTTGTTTTGTTATAACCACTATTTTCTTATTTTTTAAGTCAGACCTTTTGTTTCTTAGGGAAACTTACTTTTTCAGTGGCACCCGGGGAGGCCACTTCATAAATAAAACTATTAGACTAAATAGAGTTGAACAGCACTAATGCACTGTAATTAACAGAAGATTATTGCAGTTGGAAAGCAAAAAACCCAGCGTTAAAGATGAGGTGTAAAACAGAGAATGAAGTCTTAGCATTATGAGACTTCAGTACATCTCTGGACTAAATCTTCATGGAGAAGTGAGGAAAGGTTTTTGTTTTTATGGGATGCACAAATCGTGATTTGACTTTAATCCTGTAACTTAAAATTAGTCCAACAGACAAGGAAATTTTTAAATGAACAACTTCCTGAAAAAGATGACTAATAACTAGGGCTGTTGATTACTCCCAGTTAACTCACATGATTAACTCAAAAAAATAATAGCGATTTAAAAAATTGTGATTAATCACACTGTTAAACAATAAAATTCCAATTGAAATTTATTAAATATTTTGGTTGTTTTTGTACATTATCAAATATATTGATTTCTATTACAACACAGAATACAAAGTGTACATTGCTCACTTTATATTAGTTTTTATTACAAATATTTGCACTGTAAAAATAATAAAAGAAATAGTACTTTTCAGTTCACCTCGTACAAGTAATGTAGTACAATTTCTTTATCATGAAAGTGTAACTTACACATGTAGACTTTTTTGTCACATAACTGCACTCAAAAACAAAACAAACTTTAGAGCCTACAAGTCCACTCAGTCCTACTTCTTGTTCAGCCAATCACTCAGACAAACAAGTTTGTTTACATTTACAGGAGATAATGCCATCTGCTTCTTATTTATAATGTTACCTGAAAGTGAGAACAGGCTTTTCATGGCACTTTTGTAGCCTGCGTTGCAAGGTATTTACGTGCCAGATGTGCTAAACATTCATATGCCCCTTCATGCTTCGGCCACCATTCCAGAGGACGTGCTTCATGCTGATCATGCTCATTAAAAAAAAATGTGTTAATTAAATTTGTGACTGATCTCCTTGGGGGAGAATTATATGTCTCCTGTTCTATTTTACCTGCATTCTGCCATATATTTTATGTCATAGCAGTCTCAGATGATGATCCAGCACATTTGTTTTTTAGAACACTTTCACAGCAGATTTGACAAAACGCAAAGAAGGTACCAATGTGAGATTTCTAAGGATAGATATAGCACTTGACCAGGGTTTAAGAATCTGAAGTGCCTTTCAAAATCAGAGAGACGAGATGTGTAGAATGCTTTCTGATGTCTTAAAAGAGCAACACTCCAACGTGGAAACTACGGAACCTGAACCACCAAAAAAGAAAATTTACCCTTCTGCTGGTGGCATCTGACTCAGATGATGGAAATGAACATATGTCGGTCCACTCTGCTTTGGACCATTATAGAGTAGAACCCGTCATGGATGTGTGTCTTCTGGAATGGTAGTTGAGACATGAAGGGATACATGAATCTTTGTGCATCTGGCACATAAATAACTTGTAATACCGGCTACAACAGTGCCATGCAAACGCCTGTTCTCACTTTCAGGTGACATTGTGAACAAGACATGGGCAACATTATCTCCTGCACATTGTAACCAAACTTATTGGTGTGAGCAATTGGCTGAAGTACGACTGATTGGACGTGTAGGTTCTAAAGTTTTAAATTGTTTTATTTTTGAATGCAGTTATGTGTTTGTACATAATTCTACATTTTTAAGTTCACTTTCATGATAAAGAGATTGCACTAAGTACTTATATTAGGTGAACTTAAAAATACTATTTCTTTTGTTTTTTACAGTGCAATTGTTTGTAATAAAAAAAAAATACAAAGTGATCACCGTAAACTTTGTATTCTATGTTGTAATTGAAATCAATATATTTGAAAATGTAGAATACATCCAAAAATATTTAAATAAATGGTATTCTATTATTTAACAGTGCGATTAATTGCGATAATTTTTTTAATCACTTGACAATCCTACTAATAACTTGTCAGTATTTCTTTTAACTAGTAAAAGTGGCTAAAATTGCTGTTTAAATGTTACTTCTGTAAGTTTTGGTACAGGGAATCCAGGGGTTTTTTTGGTTGTTTTTTTTGGTTGTTTTTTTCTTTTCCTCCATGAGAAAATAGTGACATGTAGTTGTAACTGTGTTTTTGTTTTTTAAAATACACTCCCAGTACAGTAAGAAGCTTGTTGTTAGGGACGCTTCTGGATCATAGAAACAACTTTCATTTTCTGGATAGCTCAGTGGTTTGAACATTGGTCTGCTGAACCCAAGGTTAGGAGTTCAATCCTTGAGGGGGCCATTTAGGGATCTGGGGCAAAAAATCTGTGTGGGGTAGATGACCCCTTCCAACCCTGATATTCTATGATTCTATTAATCAGAATTTTGCTATTTGCATAACAAACAATTTACTAGGTCAGCCCAATTAAGAGCCCCTCTTGTGTAGCTTGGACCAGTGTAGATAAAAAGCAATTATATTTTTTAAAAAATACTTTTTTATTTAAATTGGATTGTTTTATTCAAATTAAAAACTGGGTTTTTTTAAAAAATTAACCTATTTAAAATTAAAATTTGAAATTATCTATTTTAAGGCCTAAACTTACTATAATCTATTAAAATAATTTAAATACCGAATAGTATTAAATAGTACATTTGCCAAATTTTAAAGAAAGATATTTACATTTTATATAACTGGAGATAGGTATATCTCCTAGAACTGGAAGGGACCTTGAAAGGTCATCGAGTCCAGCTCCCTGCCTTCACTAGCAGGACCAAGTACTGATTTTTTGCACCAGATCCCTAAGTGGCCCCCTCAAGGATTAAACTCATAACCCTGGGTTTAGCAGGCCGATGTTCAAATCACTGAACTATCCCTTCCCCCAATATACCACTGAACTCTCGGAAGTCACTGGCAAAACACCTGGAACCAGAATTTGTTGAAGTGCTGAACTAGCTATCACAGCAATAGCCTCTTCTGTAGATGCAGAAAGAATATTTTCATTTCAGTTTATTCAACTTGTTCAGTTCAATGACTAGTTCATTCCAAGTTGAGACACCAATAGGGAGCTAAAAAAGCAGGAAACCTTGATTTCCTCTTATAAACTATGAATACAAATTAAGTGAGAGAGCATGAGATCTGCTAGTTCTAAAATTTTGAAGGACATGGTGACCATGGACACCGGATGGGGAGGGCTAGTGTTGAGGTGGCCCCAAGCATTCTTTCCTGCAGGTGTTTGGTTGGCTGGTTCTTGTTCACATGCTCAGGGTCTAACTGATCACCATATGTGGGATCAGGCAGGATTTTTCCCCCAGGTTAGGTGGCTGTGTCCTTGTAGGGGTTTGCCTTCCACTACACATCGGTGTGAGTCATTTGCCAGGATTATCTGGTTATACGCTACTTAATTATTTCCCAGCAATTGCGGGACCTCGGGCACTGGTGCAGCTCGCTCCCTTCTATTCTCTGCCTGTGACACACAATAGTCTAGTCTCCTGTGGGCTGCAATATTTTGGTTGAGTTTAGTATGTAGGTGCTCAGTGGCAGTAGATATTCAGGAGGTGAGACTACATCAGTAGTCCCCAACCTTTTTGGCTGGCAGTCGCTAGCCGAAGCACCACTGCGGCGGTGGAGCACCCGCCGAATTTTGTCAGCTTTTCGGCAGCGACGTCTCTCGATGACGTTGCTTGCCGTCTACAAGCGACGTCATCGAGAGGTGTCTCCGCCGAAATTTGGGAGTGACGCCTCTCGATGACATCACTTGTCAGCGACAAGCATTGTCATCGAGAGGCATCCCCACCAAAATGCTGCTGCGGCATTTCAGCGGGTGCTCTTCTGGCGGCTAGGATGCGGGCGCATTAAGATGTCCCTGTGGGCATCATGGCACCGACGGGCACTGCGTTGGGGACCCCTTAACTACATGATCTGGTAGTCCCTTTTGACATTAAACTCCGATTATGACTAGAAACAATCAGTTCAGCTAATTTATTAGGCATAACGCTTCCTTTGTTTAATAAATCAGTTTTAAATGCAAAACATGTTTTTATAAACTTTTAGATAATAACCATTTTCTAACATAAACATGTTAAGAATGCGAATAAGCGTAAATAAGCTGTTTTAAGTAAATCTTAAATGTATAGATATAGCATATCCTCCTGGTTAGCAAAATTAAGCACCAAATCTAATTTAAAGGCTACATTTAGTTGTAAATCAACATTTTCATTGGTTACCAATCAATGAAAATCAATCTTTCTTTAGAAAAAGATTATGAAGTACAACTGGGAAACACAATTAAAATTATTTTAAATCAGTGTTTCCTGCTTGCTGATTTAAATCATGACTGAAATTGGTTATTTAAATTGCTTTTGATTTGAATCAATCCACCCGCGCTTGAACTGTAAAAACTTAATGAAGTCTGAACTATATTTAATTGACCGCTAGTTTCTAAGAGCTCTGGTAATAAATGCTAGCCTTAAAAACTAATAATAAGTAACTGATGTAACTCTTGGTGACTTGAGTTTACTGCTTTCTTGGAATTATTTTATTTGGCTTTGTTATTTTGCTTTTGTTACTCACTTGCTTACTGCAGTTAACTCACTGGTACTGATAACTATGCCCATTATTATCTGTCAATATCATCTTGTCAAAATACAATTCTCAACTCAAAATCATTAAGTAGAATAAACTAAGGATACTAACAACTGCAGTGAATGATTTCTTTGCTAAACCTTTAAAGTTATTTTGCTAAAATGGGGAAATATGTCTGGGGAATAACTTCACTATCATTAAACTAAATTCAAATGGTTTGTATCTGAAAGGTGACCGGCAAGAGTCAGTATCTACTGGGCGGTATGATCTAACCAAAGTTTTACACACCTCAGTTAATGCTGCTTGCTGTTTTGCATAACACCATTGTATGCAGATATAAATGTGCACTTTGCAGTAATCTGTAGCTTTTGCCTTTCACTCTTTGAAAAATTGGAATGTAAAATACTGAATACAGCAACTGCTTTTAAACGAGACCCACTGCATTGTCTTACACAAGGAAAGCAATCATGATATCAAGTCTGTTGCCTGTGTTGTTAATCTAGAATATATTATGGGAATGAACTTTAAAAAAAAAAAAATAGTGTCTTGGGAAGATTCTGAGAGAACACAAACGTTTCAGCTATATTTGCTTGTCTATGAAAGCTTATGCTTTTTGTGCTTTTGTTTCTTTTAATATACTTGTTTGTTTCTGATCATTTTCTGCATTTCTTGTGTGTTAAATTATCACAAAAGTCTACCTGAGGGAATAAATCTGAACAAAAGCATACTTATAAACTTATACCCTGTCCAAATTAATGTACAGGAAGAGATGGGGTGTATTTTGAAAATAGTAATAAATATCTTAATCTCTCTTCCATCTACATTTTTAAATTTTAATGTGAACGAATTTTCTACACATCACTGGCATCACAAGTCTCCTGTATGCTCTGTGCTTCTAGTTGTTTGGTCTTTGAAACTTGACATGTATCACAATGTTCACCATATTTATAAGTATTAAAAATGCAATTTGCATTGCTTACCATTAACGCCACTCGTTTGATCTAGGAACGAAGAGCTCTGGAAAGACGGATATCTGAAATGGAAGAGGAACTCAAAGTAAGTGTTTCACACCATTTGTGACTAATTCTGTAAAAGTGTGCACTGGTTGTTAACATTATTTGTAAGGTGGAAGTTTTCCAGCTGTTGGCAATCTCATTGGCGAATAGGCAAATACATCATTTCCCTGAGTTTCCAACACAACAGAATCTCTTGTGCAGTAATCTGCAATTCCATTGCTTTTCTGTTTGCAAAGGATATAACAGCAAAGGGTGATTTTTAAAATATATAATTTTTTTTTTTTTTAAGAAAGTGGCTGAGATTTACAAGTTTAGGGTGGTAACCAGGGAGAAAAGTCAAAAGTTTCTAGGGTAGCAATTTTTTTTTACACTTTTCCCCTTGGTTTAAGTTATCACTTTTAGAGGCTGAGATGGTATTGTATGGTTTTCACTAACTTCTTACAGTAGTGCAAAACAGAAGATTTGGCCTATGAGATTTTTTTAATAAATATGACTTTAACCTTGTAGTTTTAGAGTTAATTTCTGTGATTTGTTTTCTTTTCTTAAGTCATGATATGGTTCAATGCACAGTTCTTCTCTCTCTGGCATTTACCCAGTTTAGGTCCTGAGTGATATGATTTGAGCTAAATAAGGTTAATCCAGGGAGCTGACCATATATACATTTTTCATTATATCCATGGACAAAACTCCAGAAGCGAGCCAACCAAACCAGTGATAAAATTGAATCATACCAAGGAAGCAGTTGGAATGCGGTGAACTAGAAAACATCTTTGGATGCCATAATTTTAGAGAGACCACGAGTCTATTGACAGCCAGTATTCACTATTCTATTGCTAAAGGGTTTCTTCTAAAACACATTTTTGAGCTCTCCCTGCTGCTCCGCAACAGCTCTTACTTCCAGATACTGTTCTTTGAAAGGCATACATGAGTTCTTGCTGACATAATGGATGATGAGAAGCAGAGAAGTATACAAAAGACAACCATGTTGTTTTATCTGCATTAGATTTAGAGCTAAGTACGCGTGCCTTAATGGAGGACAAAATAATATTTGGGACAGAAAGCAAACTACAGCATGGGAAAAAATTATCTTTCCTCTAATGATGGGGAATTGCAGGATAGAGACTTTCACATTGTGTTAACCTACAAGTATATCCTTAAGGATGGCTAGAGTGATAAGAGAAATAGAGAATACAAATATATTACCAGTTTTACAAAGTTCTTTATTTGCAGCCACACATTAATGTTTTTAATTATAAGATTCTCTCATCCTTTTGTTTGCTGTAGTGCTAGAAAGTGTCATATAGTGTTAAGCACATGATTATTTGCAGATTGCTGAATAGGATATTTAGTCCATGTAATTAGAATTTTAAGTAAAGAATTCCTGGAATAACTCTCATTGTTAATGCATCCTGAATTGTTCTGGAAAGCTGTGACTAATCACTGGCTGTTCTTAGATTACATTTCAAGAATGTGCCACTTTTTGATCCTTTCCTTTCACAGCTAGTTATCTGCTTTTAACATGACTGTCTCTTTTGATTTAAGTTTTCTTTCAATTCTCCTTGTCTGTTTTTTTTTTAAAAATATACTTGCTTTTCTCTTGTTTTCACTCCTATTTCTTTATGATTCCTGCAGATTCAATCTTTGAGACATTTAAATGAGCGACTGCTGGCTGAGAATAGGGCCTTGACCAGAGTGGTTACAAAGCTCTCTGGGTCCTGTAGGCAACTACGTTCTCTGGACTTGTAATTTCTTCTTTCTTCATTTTTCCTCCTTTGAGTAGCTTGGCAGGTGTTGAATTTTAGCTAGTGCTTTGGCAGCACTTTACTATTAATGCTTGTGTGTCCAAAGATTTACTTATTGCTTGATTACAGAAGTGTGGCTTATGCATGATGTCCAGTTGTCCCAGCTACTGTTCCTTATTACAGACACATTGGTAGGATTTGATATTATCCTTACTAGTATCATATCTTCTCATTTTGCATTCAAAGACAAATCAGAGGATAGTTCAAGAAATAGGTCTGTCTTGGCTTGTACAAGATTTTTGATTGTAGTTTATTTATAGATTATGTAAAGTTGTGGTGCCCCAGAAGTCATGGCTATTCATACAAGACTTGAACTAGCATTAGGTTTCCTTTGGTTTGACTTTTGTACAAGACGCAGAGTTGGAAGATTGATCTCAAGATTTCCAATATATTAAAATTGACAGTAGAGATCTTCCTCTCTCCACTATAGTTAACTTTTATAAGACTGACCCAAATCAAAATTGTACTAGTGAATATCTGAGTAATGATTTCAGGATTATGGACTTGATTGTTTGCATCAGCTATTCTAGTTTTTACATTCCAGTACGTAGAGTTTTGGTATGCAAAAAAGTCATCTTTTCTTCAAGAATATATTTGAATTTCAAGGCTGCTTATGTATTTGTTCAAATACTTCTTTGTTTAGTTCAGGTCTGGCTCAGTTGTTGTGCTAATATTCTTTTTATCAAACTAGATCTAGAATAGTTTTGAAAATCTGTAACTGTAAACCAAAGGAAATCTGAGTGTTGATTTTGAAGATTACACGTTATACCTGTGTGAAATTCAATTACAGGGGACATCTGTGAAAAATCCATTTGGTGGCCACCTTTGAGAAAACAAAATTTGACCCATTCCCTGCCCCTTCTCCACATGCCAAATCTTTCAGCCCCCTAGCCCTTTATCCTTGATAGAAAAATTGTGCACGGCTGAAGCTCTGAGCCCTGTGGATCTGGGCCAGATGAAAATATATTTAAAAATAGATTTTTTTTATGGTTATTAGCTCTCACACCATCCTCATTTTTGCGCGCACACATTCTCTCTGTCCCTCTCAGAGGAGAGACGTATGCATTTCTTTTGTGTCTGCCTACATGCCTCAAGCCTCAGAATTTTCCATTGAGGGGTTGGGGTAGGAGGCCACACATACTCATGAGCTCAGTCTGTTTAAACCTCTGTTTATGCAAAACTGTTAATCATTTGAGAGTTTGGTTTTGTAAAAATCTGGGTTTGGCTACTAAAAGGCATGCTTAGTGACTATTGAATGACATTTTGCATCAACAGACCTATGCAAAATTACCCACAATAATATAACAAGACATAAATAGTGCATGTTATAGTCTTGCTTATTTAAGAGACCATAGAAAGATGCTCTTGATTTTCAGGGAGAAGTAAACTGGAATTGAAGCTTTACATATATAGTGAAGGGTTAACCAAATGCTCAGCTACACTAGAGAATTTTGGCATTTACACCACCTATTCAAGCACCTGAAACGGTAGTGAACTGTTTGGGGGCAGATCCTCAGCTGGTGTAACTTGTTATAGCTTCATTACTTATACCAGCTGAGAATCTGCCCCTTTTGTATTGAAAGTGGTATATGGATGTGTCGCCAGAACTTCTAAATCCAGTAAGATTGCACTAGCTGCAAGCAAATGTTGTCAGTTGTTCTGCTTTGGCTGGTTCACGTTGAACCATTTTAGCATTCATATACATAAGGAGCACAAAGTTGCAGCTAATCTATTTCAGCTTGTCCTCCCAGATCAATCCCATAATACCTATATCTACTACTGCAGTGATACAGAACACTGGTGTTATCACCTCCCCCGTTCAGTATTTGGCTGATATTTTCTCTGCCCATTACTACTTCCTGCCTTGAGTAGTAATGCACAAATAGCTTCATCAGAATAAAAACTATTAAGGACAGTTTTTGGCAACTATGTAACTGCATACCAAATAGGGCTTTATCTAAATACAGGCTATGTTTGAACAGTGTTTTTTTCATCTGGATGGAAATTCACTGGGGGCGGGGAAGGGTTGGGGGGAGAGCTAAAGCTCATGTGTACTCACATACATAACTGTAGCTCCCTCATTAAGGAGTGAGTTGGCACAGGACTCTGGAGCTGGAGGCACATCTCCCACACACTAGAGATTTGTACAGAAAATTAAAAAAAAACATTTGTGAAAAGAAACCAAGCTCCCCCCACCCCATACACACATTAGTAACTCTCAGCTCTCTATGGTACTTATCTCCTTCAGGTGCACTTCTGGTCAGCCTGCCATACCACACTCTCCGAGATTTGCCTTGAGGACTGACTAGTACGTTTGGGGACATGGCGGAATTGACTAAGCCTCATGGATAGGTCAGAGAGACGTTCTCAGTCCACACCTGAACTTGCATTTTTCTGCTCTCTAGATCCTAAAGAGAAAACTGTTTAGCTTCAAAACAAGAAGCAGGCAAACACAATACCATGTAAAACAAAATAATTTTCTTTTTACAAATATACGAAGAATAAAACCAAGTATCTTACCTCTGCGAGCACAGACACTCAGAAGGCACTGAGGTTTCAGAAAAGGTAGGAGCGTGGTAGCCTTTGGCCATTTCATCTATATTTCACTATACACTATTTCCCCAGATAAGACAGAAACACTAGAACAAACCATATTACGTGGTGCAGAGATCTGTCCATACATGTAATACATACACCACAGTAAACTAGAGATAATATTGCATTAAAAAAAAGACACTGAGTTAACGTTGCAAAGTCAAGTGCTCAAAAGCCCCTGCCTCATTCCATGACGTTTAATCTTCTCCTTTGTTCAGTGTTCAGCCCTATGCCTGATTTAACACATACCATTCAAACCCTGATCTGAAGATAGAATTATTAATATCCTCGTGAGTGTTTCTGTGGTTCTCTGATCATAGCATGAGAGTGCTTCACAAACATTAATCACACCCCTGAGATGAGGGGTATTGTCCCCATTTTACAGCTGGGGAACTGAAGCTCAGAAAGATTAAGGGCAAAATAGTAAAGTGCCTGCTAATTTTGGGTGCCCAAGTGGAGACACACGAGGCTTGATTTTTTTCAAAGTCCCTAGCATTTTATAGCTGTTTATATGATCGAAGCTCAGCTCCCATTGACTTCAGTTGCAGCTGTGAGTGCTGAGCACTTCTGCACATCACTCCCGAGGGTCAAAAATTAGGACACCCATAAAATGAGGAACACACAATTAAAACCAGACTTTTCACAGATGGCCACTAAAGTGCTTAGCTTCACACAGGAATGCTGTGGCAGAGGCAAAGATAGACTCTAATTCTCCAGGTGGCATTCAAGTTCCTTAATCATGATGAGACCATCTTTCCTCTTCCTGCTATGTCCTGCTGCACTCATCACGCACCTTCACTTTTCTGCAAATGAGACACCGTAACTCACTACACAACCGTGATTCATTCCCTGGGCAGGCCTGTCCTGTGCACTGAAGAGACAGGTATTATGCAGGGGGGGATGTGATCATGTAGTCAGTCTGTATCATAATACAGACACACTGGGGGCAGGAGAGAATTACATTGTGTGGGCAGCCTAACTTTTGAATGCTTGATTTTGCAGCCTTAGTGTTCTTTTAACATATGGGGTTGTTGTTGTGTGTGCAATTTGCTAACGTTTTTTAAACAAACAAACAAACAAACAAAAATCATGTTGGAATTGTGTTGAATGGGTCATAAGCAGGGTTTGGACATTTAGATCCAAAGCACAGAGCTCTGATGCTGAGGTAGCTGTTAACAGAAATAGGCTGTTATCTTTTGTGTCGGGTGAGGAGACAGTTTCCCAAGAGCCTTCACAGATATTTTCTGACTGCAGATGAATGTGGAGAGTAATTCCTGTAGGGGAGTGTTCTCTGTAGTGGTTATAGATCTTTGTGATCCTAGCCTATGCTCCCTCTCTGATCCTGTCCAAGTGTCATCCCAGCTCCTGCCCCCTCTCCCCCCGTGCCTGTCCACCCTGCCTCTCCCATTGTTGGTTCCTAACTCTCTCTGCCTGTGCATTTCCCAGCCTTCCAGGGAACCTTAATTCTGGAATTTTCTAACTTTTGAATGTTTGACTTTGCAACCTTTAATGTTCTTTTAATGTAGTTTTCTTGGGTGTCTGTACTCTCTGCTATTTGGGATGGGTGATCTGAAGCATAGGTTGAAGGTAGTGCTACAGGTAGACATGCTGAAGCATGTTATGTTGATCAGGCTGGGTATTACGGAAAGCTGGAACCAATGCAGGAACAAACAGTACTAGAAATGCTTAGCTTTAATATTAAATCTTGATGAAATAATGCAGATTGCTAGTATAGATGGGCCTCTTGAATAGTAAGAATCAATCGATTACAAACATTGGTTGTGCACTTGTAAGTAATTAAACCCTTTAAAACAATTCAACAACATTTACTTTGCACAAAAGCACCTAGAGCAGGATGAGGCCATTTTTTTTCCGGCTACTGAATTTTACTGCATCTGGTGCTAGCAAAGGACAATTTATATTCCAGCCTAATTGTTTCATGCCAGAAGGCCAAGTGCTCTAAACCACTTTATTACTGAAAGAACTAAAACAACTTCTGTGAATAAGAGTTCTATTTCTGATGACTGCCTTGTCTAGTTTTGTTGCCTTTGTTTTAGGTTATAACAGCAAAATAACCATCGTGCTTCCATTTTTTGATAGATGCTACCAGACTTGAAGGCAGACAACCAGAGGCTAAAAGATGAAAATGGGGCCTTGATCAGAGTTATAAGCAAACTTTCCAAATAAAAAGGTTTACTACAGCAGCAAAATGGTATTGCACATATCTAGCAACTCCAGTGGACCATGATGTGGCAGTCACTGGAAGCTTGGGAAGATTTTTTGGAGACTGTCATTTTCAGATATCCTGCCAAATGCCCTCTTACCTGTGTTCTTTTTATCAGGATCATTGTTTCATGTTAAAGTGCAGCTGCTGAGAAGATAAAATGACTGAGAAATCTTGTTTACAGCTACAGCATATAAGGAAAGTGTTCAAGGCCAGATATGCCTCAGATATTTAACCAGTAAGCCTTAGTTGTACATAAACACTTTTGCATCAACAAAAGCTTTCAGCTCTCACAGAAGACAATTACTCATGTTGTGCCACAGTTCATAGTTTTTCTATACAAAGTTTTTTCTTTACATCTAAGTTTGGATATGTGTTTTCCCTTTTAATTATTCTTGTACCAGTTTTTTTTTTCTTGTACAGTGTTTTCACAGCTTTATCATTTGCAGAGACCACACAACCCTTTAAAATACATCTTTGTGTTGCTAACTAGAGTTGTATTGTCCAACCACCTGGAACAGAGATGTTTGGTGGAACATTTGCTTTCACTGTTTGTGCAATATGCATTTATTTCCTATACAAGATGCTTTAAAGTCAGTTGAAACTAGAATTATTTTACAAGTCCTGTTTTCTGCCTTTATTGGTCACTTTAAAAAAAAAAGTTTGTAGTGAAACATGTTAGATCCTGTAATCTTCACATTCATTTTAGCAGGTACTGAGTTGAGTGATGCTGTATATATAAATGTGTACTGTTTTGATTTTCAGACCACCACGTGGCATGCTTGAATATCTTCCCTATTGCAAATGTCTGTTAATGCAAATTAGGCTACTCCAGAATAGTGTATTTAACAAAGTTCATTAATTTTTATGGTATAATGAATTTACACATTGTACATTCTACAGAGCCCTATCTTGACAAAAGGTTTGAACTATAAAATACTTTTATTACCTTGTTACTCCCATTTTTTCATTTGATAGTGTTCACCATAATAAAAGTTGCATAAATATAACTGCTTCACTACATTTCACATACCTGTATTTATCTGAGTGCTGTCCAAAACTGTTGTGCTAGCCAAAGTAAAGTTACTAAATCATTTGCAAAACCTAACCCATTACACTCACAATGTTTATATGCACTGTTATTGCCATGTGAAAAGGCATCTGAGTTGATACCACCATCATGTTCAGACCATTTTATACATTTCAGTGGCCTTTTTTAAAAAAAAAAAGTACTTAAGTGAAGATTGCTTTTGTTAGAAACAAACAGCTTTTCTATTTTCACTAAACTATACAAGATGACATCTTATTGGCACATAGACTATTGCCTAATACCACTGAACAGTTCAGCCATTAAAATCAATTGTACATGTAAAGCTTGTAGTAGCTATTGTATTCTCGGTTATTGTATACTATATTAAATGTGAATTTGTACCCCTTCATTTAAAAAGGTCATTGTGTTCTACTGCCTACTTCTTGGGGAGGAGTTTTGTTTTATTGGGGTGGGGAGGCTTTTTTTGTGTGTGTGTTTTTTTGTTTTGTTTTTTTATTTTTGTTTTGTTTTTGGTTTTTTGGTAAGGGGAACATGTTCTTTCTGTTGATTGGTTTTTTGAAGATGTAAGGTTATGCTCTTACTACCAAGCTCAGGATTCTTGATTTTAAAGGTACAAGGATAGTTTTTGAGATATCTTGTTATAATTGATCTGTGTGAGAGATGGGTCTGAATATAGGGAACCATCATTGTCTTATGCTAACATAAAAGGCAGAGAATTGGTCAGTTTGAATGGATGCAACATGTTCAGTTCTGTTCTGAGACACTTAGGCATATTCTGGATTATATTTGGTAAAGTTTGAGTGCCAGTGAATGAATAAATACATGTTTCTAATATTTTAGTGTTTTATATTTAGGTTATTTATTCTTTATCTAAGAACCGAACGGCTACTGTGCTATATTGATTTTATTGGTAGTACTGAGCAGACCTTGTATCTGCATGAAACTAGTTGCAAAACCCACTCTTTTGGAAAAAATGTATTTTGACATATACAAATAAAAGGAATAAAAACTATTTTAAATGTGTGAAAGTTTTACTGAGAATATTTTAAACCATGTTATGAGTTTGGTATTTAAATTATTCAGTGGGCATTTTTTCATTCATTGCTTTACTTGGATGCAAAGTTCAAGTGCTTTTCAAAGATTGTAATCAAATTGTGATTATTTGCACATCATTGTACATGCACATATGTAAATGCACCAGTAAAAATGCCATATTTATGCAATCTGTAACAACTTGGACAAATGTTTATATATTTTACATAAACCTGTCTGTATGCAGAACTTAACTGAGAACCAGTTTTTTGTGCTATTACCACAGTAAAATACAATCCTGAATCTATTAGAGCAGCTGATGAATGTAATTGATTATTCTGTAGCACCAATTCATTTCTCCATTAACATTTGGCTAACTAAACTTTACTGTAGATAGACAAACCCCCAAAGCTGAACTTTAAACCAAACACCACATCCCAACCTGCAAATGACAGAACTTAAAACATAATTCTGCTTTGGAGGTCTGCTTGTTCATTTGGCGATAGTGGAATGGGAAGAGCACTTCATTGCTGCTTGTGCCTGACTGACTAAACTTACCTATAGATTTTGACGATGCAGTGGGTGACATGGAGGAGAAAGGAATTCAAAACAGTAACTTATATTTTCAATGGACATGTTCCAGGGTCAGGGGAGAGCTGTGCCAGAGTTGATAGTGAACATGCATGGAAACAGCTGGTGCTTGAGATTTAAAGCAGCACAGGAGTAGGATAGCACATACAATCCATGGCACCAATTCATGTGTCCATAACACCCAGCAAGGACGGAACCGGAGTCTCAAAAAGAGTGACCATGTACGAGGATACAGATTAGATAAATAACACACAATAGGAGTTGAGAGGCCAGGAGGGAGGTTTGTGCATGTAAGAGACTCTCTCAGTTTCTTGGTTCAATCCCTGACTCTGGCTTTTGGCTAGAGAGCTAGAGGACTGCAAGTTGGAACTCCTGGATTCTAGTTCCCCTCCCCAAACAATCCTTTGTGCTTTTCCCCAATCTCCACTGTGCACACACCATGCAGCCTTCTGCCACTTCCTCCCCATATCCAGAAAAGACAGGTTAGTTTTCAGTTAACCACCATTAGTTTTCCCTTCTGTCTTTGCACACTCTTCTCTTCTGTTTCCAGTTCTTTCACCTACATCAAATCAAAAAATCATCCATTCCTATCTCACTGAGAGCTTCTCTACATTGACATGGTCTGAGCTGGCATACTTCCCTGCAAAACTCTGCTTTGTGCTCCAGAGTGTAAAGCCAGATCTGTTCTATCCACATTGCAGACCTACTGGGTCCACCTCATTGTGCAGCAGCTGCTTTTTAAAGAAAAGGGACACTAATGTGTTTGGATTAAAGCAAAACAAATGTACTCTTATTTGGAGACAAGGGGTAAGCATTTATTTGTTTTCAGTTTATAAATCGGAAAAGTATTTGGTCAAATCACCACTTTAAACATGGGGAGGGAGATCAGTTGACCCCTCCATTCACATGTCTGTGAACAGAGGATACTGACCTTCGGGTATGTCTACCTTTCAAGCTGCAGATGTACATTCTAGCTTGAGACATACTGTGCTGTGCTCCCTCTGGTTGAGATAGTGTGCTAAAAAGAGTGGAGGTGGAGGAGGGGCTAGTTGCCCTGCATATGATCCTGTCTGAGACCCACAGGTATGTACTTAGTGGGAAGCCCTTGATCCATCCCAGCTACTCTGCTTTTAGCATGCTAGCTCCATCAGGGCTAGCAAGGGTGTCTCCCCTCAAGCAGGAATTCCAAATTTAGATCCACTGATCCCACATCTCCTTTTGGGTGTAAGGAAGGAGAGTGCCAACTGCGTGGGATCTTCCTTTTCACTTTGCTCCTACAGAAGTCTTCTGCATGTCTACTACAGAAATCTGGCTCCACCAAATGGGAGAGCTGCTGTCTCTATCATAGCCTTGATCAAGAGGCTTTCTTTCATTCAATAGAGCGGACACTACTTAATTTCCAACAGGGTCAGCATAATCATACATAAGAAATCTCCATGGTGTTGTGAGAGGAATGAAATGGCAGGGAGCAGCTGTCACACCATCTTAGAAGTTGAGAATCTTGTTACAGATGCTTCTGCCAGTGTCCTCAGATCTGTCAGGCCAGTATGCTAAACCCCTATGCCTGCTCTGTATAGGGAGAGGCAGCAAACCCATCCATCAGAACTAGAACCAGCTCAAATGTGGAGTTCCTTGCCCTGTATTGTGTGTCCCTGGCCTAAAGTTAGTAATGGCATACATTTTATCTTGTTGATTTTTGTCATGCTTAGCTGACACTTTTGCTCTGAGGAAGGATGAGATTATTCACTTCTGAATGAAAAGGTGGGGGCACTTTAAAAGGTACTTACATTTTTACTGGATTGAATAATTTCCCTCTCTTTCAGTTGGGGCTTCCACATAGTTGACTTCATGATGCAGCATGAAGATAGTAAACTTGGTTTTTTTATTACCTGTTTATCCACTTGCAAAACTGGAAGTTATGCAACAATTTTAATTTCAAATTGCATCTCTTTGAAGTTAAGCTTATACATGTAGGAAAGGCAGCTTTTCTGTTGCACCGAACTATAAAGATGCAATTCACTGTTGGACTAGATGTAAGTACCCAGCCAATACAAAACTGAGTGTGTGTATTATGGAATGTTGTATAAGGCTGGGAATCCACTAAATAGAGTGGGGAAAATACTCTAAGAATACAAGGTCTGCAACTGCCTTTTTGGGGTTTCTTCTCATCAGTACATAATACCTCTTGAGAGACATGAATGTTACTTCCAGAACATCTAGCAATGCTTCCTTTGTGTTTGGCTTAAGAAAAAGACATTCTTCAGTTCTAAGTTAAATTATACTGAAATTCTATAAAACTTTTCTATAATTTTTGTAACTCAAAGTTAGTAGAATATTCCTATTTTTAAAAAAATCCCAAGAATTATCTTCTTGTTTAAAAAAAAAAAAAAAACTAAATAAAGTGAACTTCTGTAGAACTCTTAGTTACATCTGACATTTATTGGACATTTTCATATGAGAATACCTAGACTACTTTTGGGGGGTCAGAAGTGACATTCACCTATTTTATGTAGTTTTTTGTTTTTGTTTTTTAAGGGGAGGGTGCTCACATATACTGAATTTTAACATCTAGTTTGAGAGCGATTCTGTTCACCTTAAGCCAAAAACCACAGATAGCAGGGGAAAGTATTATTGTTAAGTACTAGAATTGGCCAGGAAACAGATTTTTTTTGTTCAATAACAGTGTTTTTTGGAAGAATTTTTTCCATATCTGAACAAGGCCAAAAACTCAATTTTCCATGGAACTTAATTAAATCCTGCAATATTTCATTTTAAAACACCAAAACTCGCTTCTGTGGTTCTTTTGTATTTGTTAACTGGCCAGTCTGATCAGTTTCATAGCTGTAATTCAGTAGTGAACAGTCCTGAAACTGATCAGCATTGTGTCAATTCAGTCAGCGGTTTCTTGGCCTTTCAGTGTTGTTGGTTTCTGGGCAGCCCCACCATGCTGCCTGCTTTAGAGTCAGGGACTCTAGGGCTACCTGACCCCTGCAACTGCCAAAGTCTCAGGGGAGCTAGCTCCCAGGCTGTGGAAGTCAGGCAGCCCATGGAGCCAACCAGCATAAGAGTCTGGAAGGCCTGAAGTCCCCAGCTCCAAGGCAGTCCTTCAGCTGGGCAGCTGGTAGTCAGATTGATAGGAAACCAGCTGGGTTTCAAAATCTTCTAATGTTCTGTTGGAAGATTCATCAAAATCTACATGTTTCCACAAAACATCTTGGTTTTGACGACTGGGCATTTTCTAATGCAAAAATGTTTTTGCTGGAAAATTTCCAGTCAGCTTTATTAAGCAGGTGTCTTTCGCATTTATCTTGCTTGCCTGAGCAGTAGCTGGTATTTGGTAGCAAACAGCTGCAGCTGTATCATGCTCAAAATTAGACTGATTTCTGTTTTAGTTTAGAGTAGTCATGTACAGCAGCCCCAAAGGTGCATAGATGATAGGATTTAAAAACATTCCTAATGAATCACTTACACACACAGACACATGCACAAAACTGCAGCCATGCTGATTAAATTATCTGCTATTCTTGCTTATGTCAGCACCTCCCCTTTTTGCTGCTATTACAGATTACATACTTGCTGTATCTAATCTTCAGAAAAAAAGAGAGAACTATGCTTTGAGGGTTGTTTCTTTTTTAAGTGCGGTCACCTGTTGGATGTCTAAAGTTTCTATCTATGGATAATTATAGCAGGGACCAGAGCCTCACATTCCAACTTTGTAATTATTTCAATCCTCCTTACTTAGTTGTCCCTTACACTTTTGTCTTGCTAGCTTAGTGAAGCATATCAAGAATTGTTAGGCAAGACAGCACAATCCATCTCCCAAAGCATTGCTTCCCTGTGTTAAATGCCAGCGAGCCCAGGCCAACCAAACTTGCACTGTTTGTTTTTGCTAAAAAATAATTAATTTGAAAAACCACCCTGGAAACACAGTGAGAAAGGGGTGAGGAGGCAGAAGAGAAGCAGTTTCTTTCCTGGGAAGCCAAGTGTCAAACTATTTCTCACTTAGTCTTAAATACACTTTATTCTGCACTTAAAATATCCTGCAGCCATAACTGGACAATAGCTGTGCCTGCTTATTCCTTGAAATATTAAATAACTCTGCAAAATAAGTGTTTAATAGAAAAAAGCACCTTCCCCTTCATAATATTTAGTAAACAGAAACTTTGGACATTGAACAAGTGACAGCACTTCAAACAAACCCTAAACCAAGGGTTCTCAAACTGAAGGTTGTGACCCCTCAGGAGGTTGTGAGGTTATTAGAAGGAGTGTCACCAGCTGTCAGCCTCCACCCCTAAATACTGCTGCTCCTCCAGCATTTATAATAGTGTTAAACATAAAAAGAGTGTTTTTAATTTATAAGGGGGGGTCGCATTCAGAGGCTTGCTGTGTGAAAGGGGTCAGCAATGCAAAAGTTTTGAGAACTACTGCCCTAAACCATCAGTTCTTTCCTCATCTAAAGGATACACACTTTCCATGTCTAATCAGTAATAGGAGAAAAATGGGGAGCTCTAGGTCCCCTGAAAATTAAAAGATCACTGTCACCTATATTTTATTAAATTACAAATCAGTCAGCTCAATTCCATAACACAAATAATCTTTATAATTAGAGCAACAACATCTAAGTTCTCTCATCCTGCCTCAAAGTCCTGTTCTCTCCTTACCTCACTCTCCCCATAAAGCTGGGACTTTGCTCACCACCCTAAAGGCCAGTAAATTTGGTCTATTCTGAATTGAGGAAGGGAATGTATCTGAGTGTCAAGCATCCTATATGCAGAATGCCTGTCCTAAACTAAGCTTAAGTGCCTTGCTGATTCCAACTGCAACAGCATAGCATAGGCTGGAGAAGCAGACTTTTGGACTAATAGGTTCCAGATTATTTAAAGCTTGAACAAAACCCCTTTGTTTCTACCAGGAAACCAAGAGGCAGTCACTGTGAATTATGGAGCTCTGGTGATGTGATTTCAGTAAGATATCTTGGTGGCCTGCTACATTCTGCACCAGCTTTAGTGTCTTAATGGATTTTAATTATAGTACCATATCACGTGCATTACAGTAGCCTCATCTTAGAGTGAAAAAGGGTGTGGATGATGTCTGTGGAAATGGACTGAGAAGGCTGTAGTTTTCTGGCCACAGTTATATTGGAGAAGGATTTTTATAATTGAAATCAACATTACTGACTAATCGAAGTCTGAATCTCACACCCAAGCATCGTCTGCCTGTGTATCACATGGAGCTTCAGCTAGTCAAAAATGGTAATTTACCCTGCAACATAGGAGTATTTTCTAACTTTCTTTGAAAATTTGATCTTTAATAGCCTCTGAACATCTGTTTTGAAGATCTGTGACTCCACAACTGGGCTCCTTTGGTAAGATTAAAGTCTCTCCACTTTTCTAATCTCAGAGATGATTAATTTCTGATTGCCAACATATCATGTAGCTGAGACAGAATTTGAAATGCACAAAGCAGTCAAGTTCATTGTTTGGTTCCTTCTTGGCTGACAATTCTATTAATTAATTCAAGCAAGGGAGCTTTTTTCTGACAGCTATTTGACTTTACCTTCCCATTTCCTGGAAGAATGAGTGGATGGTATAAATTTCTTATCTCAGGAATGGACCTGTCACTCAGACAAAAGCAAGAAAGGGACCGACTCTCAAGTCTGATAATCAAAATAACCCACCCCTCCTCCTCCTCCAACTTGGACCCCGCACTTTAAAAATGCTGATCGGATGATTTCTGCACATCTGTATTAAGTTTAGCCAATTGTAGACCTTTCCTCTAAGTCAGTCATTCCTCTCTCCATCATTAATCAGACAGCCATATTTTAGTCTATGACTAGTAAAAACGGGCCAGCAGCTGAGCACTGAGTGCTGGCGGTGATTAGCCCACAGGAGGGCAGTAGAACTATTATGGAGGGTTATCCTACCTATTTGGATGTGTTTGTTTACTTTGTCATGGGAGTTGAAGAGTCTTTTTGATGCTCCCACAGGTGACACGAGTGCGAGTACCAACCTCAGGGCAAACTGGTAAAACACTCATGGCACAAACCTCAAACTGGTCATGAGTTTTAATCCTAGATTTTACCAACCAACTCCTCAGACCCATTAACAGTCTTAAACAGAGTCAAAGACATTCCCCTTGGATACACTCACCTAGTGACAACACGAACCAGAGTATCTCTGTGATAAATGTCCCTTAATACCAAGAATCACAGCAATATTCAGATTACTCCTAGTCCCAAAGGACCAGTTACTTACTACAGGTCAATGGACTGAGAAGGCTGTAGTTTTCTGGCCACAATTAGATTGGAGAAGGATTTTTATAATTGAAATCAACATTACTGACTAATTGAAGTCTGAATCTCACACCCAAGCATTGTCTGCCTGTGTATCACATGGAGCTTCAGCTAGTCAAAAATGGTAACTTACTCTGCTGCAACCACCGTGGGTAGGTCACAAACAAAGAATCATTGTCTTTGTAAGATTATTTTTTTAGTAAATAGCAATACACAGATTAACATTTCTTACAAGAGACATGACACTGCGTAGCACTCTGAAATGAGGATCTCACGGCTGTATGTAAGTCCAGCTGTCATGGAAAATGTCCCCAGGCGTGGAGTGCAAAGGGTACTGCAGCAGGCTGGGAACATACAAAGAATGTTTGGGGGGAGTTTGGGGAGGACATGGAACACAGCTCTGTATGGGCTGCAGGGGCAAAGCACACATGTGTTCCGACTGGGACCTGAACATCTCTGGTCCTCCATGAGCTTTATCATCTGCTCCTGCCCATCTCCTCTCCTGGATATCCATTTCTAGTTTTTCATTTACTGTCACTCTCCATGCTCTGTGCTCGCTATAAGCCTGCTCAGACAATTGCAGCACATCTTGAAATATGTCCTCCGCCAGTGTGTAGGAAGTGGCCCTCAAGGGCACATCTGAAGAAGCAAAAGAAATACACAGAATCAGTATTGTGCGTGCACTCAGTCTTGAATCATAAAAGTTGCATACACCACTTTCTCACTTTCCCTTGGCAAGCACGCAGCATGGCCAGAGCACTGAACATGGTGAGTTTGGCCAGGGGAGCGGGGGAAGGAGGTGCAAGATGGGACAACGGGTCTGGGTGGTTTCAGAAGGGAATCAGTACAAGCACTTACAGACACTATTCTGAATACTGGCACTGTTTTCCACAGATGAGGGGTGATCGAAGCTGAAATTACACTACTGAGGGTAACCAAAGAGGCAAGGATGCATCTCTTGCATGCGGGC
The DNA here is from genome assembly GCF_003597395.2 of Chelonoidis abingdonii. Classification (NCBI taxonomy): domain Eukaryota; kingdom Metazoa; phylum Chordata; order Testudines; family Testudinidae; genus Chelonoidis; species Chelonoidis abingdonii. The sequence continues at coordinate 76,975,176 of NC_133769.1, read as the reverse complement.
AGCTTCAGACAGGATCCATGTGCTGCTCACCTGTGTGCTGCTTTGGTTCCTGCAGAAGTAGTTGCCGATTAGCACAGCAAAGTTTCCTAAAAGAGGAGAAAAAACAAACCAGCTCTGCCAAGGAACCTTTGGCAGAGTATTGCAGGAAGGTTTCCTAGAGGTCTTTATGGAGAATTCCCAGGAGATCTTGATGTGCATTAACAAACTTTTCTGTAAGACCCGCATTATACAGCTGCACAGGGGAATGCGAAGCAGTTGCAAACAGTACCTAATGTTGTTAATTTCAATCCCTTCTCCCAAGTGCACCATGTAACAAAATAAAGGACACCTTCACCTCATGTAACCATGAGGTATCAAAGCAAAATGAATATTTACAGGAGCTTCCCTCTCCTGCTTTAGGTGCACCAGAGCCAGGCTGGCTAGACCCCTCCAGAATCAAAAAGAGGTTCTGGCTTGCCACGCCACTGGACGAGCCTGTCCCAAACCCTCCTCCAGCTTGACCTCCCTGTCCACCCCTTCGTCCTCAGGGTTAACTCCAGTGGGTGCTGCCTCTAGTCCCCCAGAAATATCGAAGGGCTCTGGGTGGTGGCTGTGGGCTCGCCAGTGAGCACGGCATGCAACTCCATGTAAAAGCAGCATGTTTTCAGTGCCACACCAGAGTGACAGTTGGCAGCTCTTGATTTCTGGTACACCTGCCTTGGCAACTTTATCTTAGCATGGCACTGCTGCATGTCCCTTTCGTGCCCCTTCTCATCTATGCCATGAGCAATCTGCTCATAGGTGTCAAAAGTTCCTACTGCTGGATCAGAGCTGCAACTGCACAGCCTCCTCTCCCAGCAAGTCCAGCAACTCTAGTGTACTCCAGGCAGGAGCACATAAAGGACACCTCTACCTCATGTATAGCTGACTTGAGAATACCCAAGGCTGAATTTTATGGTCAGCTAAATCAAGGTACCCATTCTCATGGTGGCCAGTGCAAACAGTATAGACACACTGAAGTTATACTTGAAAGCATGTCTGGTTGACTCTCGCAACTGGGAAGCAACAATCCATGACAGAGAAAGACGGTGGCAGATTTATCATGTTGCTGTAAACTGCTTTGAAGCAAGGGGCATTAACATTTTATGTGAAAAACATGAAGAGTGCAAAGCAAGAACACAACAGCCTGCAATGGTCATGGACAATCTTGTCTGTCCCACGTGTAACCGTGCCTGCAGTTCTCCCATTGGTCTAACATCACAGATATGTGTTTATCTATAGCATTCACAGGTGCCAACATTTTTTTCCTCCGGTGGGTACTCCACTCCTGCCTCAAAGTCTCCGCCCTAACTCCACCCTTCCTTGCCCCACTGGACCCCTTCCCAAATCCCCGCCCCAGCCCTGCCTCCTCCCCCCTCCCTCACTTACTGCACAAAACAGCTGTTTTGTGGTGCAAGTGCTAGGAGGGAGGAGGAAGAAGCAAGACTTAGTGGCATGCTCAGGGGAGGAGGTGGAGGTGAGTTGATGTGCGGGGGAGCAGGGGGCTGCCGGTGGGTATAGAGCACCCACCAATTTTTCCCCATGGGTGCTCCAGCCCTGGAGCACCCATGGAGTCGGCACCTATGATAGCATTTCCTGAATCCTTGTACGTCCACACCAATGTGAGACTCCATCATCATTCTATGTAAGCAAATGTTTTAGTTGCCACATGTAGTTGACTCCAAATAGGAGAGGAAGACCACAAGACAGCGTCTATTAAGATGTGATCTGCATACCGAAGAAGTCTGAGAAAACCCTGGTGCAAACTTTTAATATGTTTTCTGCATTTTAAAACAAAACTTGGATATTGATTAGATTTACGGCTTTGTTACCAAAGATGATTACAAGAGGGGAAAAATAAAGCTGGATTCAGTTATAGCATGAATGTTTAATGCTATAATATTACTTTACTAATACTAACAGACAATCACATTGGGAGTAGTTTTGCGAACCTTCCAGATTAAACATCAACATGGTTGAAAGGATTTTTTACACATTATAATGTGAGCCAGTAGATGGCACAAGAAAGCTGTTTCAGTCCTGCCCACAGTTTATCCCAGAGCATGATAGGATGAACCACCACCCTTCTGAACAAATCTGATCTAGAAAGTTATGCACAAAGTTTATGAGTTCCATGTAGTATTTGCCTGGAAGGATGGTGTGGTTCCTATATCTTTTTTTTACATGAGTATGTAGTATTTGCTCAAGAAAAATTTGCCTTGATGAATGTTAAACAAATTCTGAAATGAGAGATGAAGTGTTTTGATCTGAATAGAAATCTAAAGTCAATTCACACACAAAAACATGCAGAGCCAGAGCCAATTTTATAAGGATCCAATTAAAGCAGCCTGCAGACTCAGAAGATTGGAAATGGGACACCAAGTTTTTCACATCTGGGTTGCCAGTTGAAATCCAGCAAAGGTCATTATTGACAGAAAGTTGTTACCCAAGGATGACTACTTATCAGTCTGTGGGAAAGGAGATTGTGAGCTCAATTTGGATCTTGCTGGACAAGTTGCAACTTCATAATCAGCACTGAAGTGTCAGGCTATGCACTGAGTGAACCTAGATCAGCTCACACTGGGGAGCGGGTTCTGGGGCTTGCCCAGTGCCAGTGCTCCAGCTGGGGAGCAGGGTTGGGGCCGCTTCACGTGGCTCCAGGAAGCAGTGGCATGTCCCCTCTCCAGTTCCTTTGCATAGGGGCAGCCAGGGGGCTCTGCTCCACATGCTGACCCTGCCCCAAGTGCCACTACCAGCTCCAGTTGTCCAGGAACCAACGCGCAGCAGAGCTGCCTGGCCACGCCTCCACGTAGCAGCTGGAGTGGGGACATGCTGCTGCTTCCGGGAGCTGCATGAGGTAAGAGCTGCCTGGAGCCTGTGCCCCGAGCCACCCCAAACCCCTGATCCCCAGCTCCACCCCAGAGCGTGCACCCCCAGTCGGAGCCCTTACCTCCCCCCCCCACCAGCCCAGAGCCCCCTCCCACACCATGAAGTCCTCATTTCTGGCCTCACTCTGGAGCCCATACCCACTCCCGCACACCAATCCCAATTTCCTGAGCATTCATGGGCCACCATACAATTTCTATACCCAGATGTGGTCCTCGGGCCAAAAAGTGTGCCCACCCCGACCTAGATCCTAAACTATTCTCACTCTCCTAGAGGCTCCCAGATCAGGGATAGTGTGGGAAGCCAGAAGGAACTTCAGTCTCTCAGGCTGACCAGCCAGTTCTTTACTTCAGCACTGAATCTAGCTGAAATATTAAAAAAAACATTATTAATCCCATCAACCTAACACCTCACTTTAACAGCATAGCATGTCAGGGTCACTGTGTAAACTAGAGGGCTGCACTCTGTTGCTTTTGTAAGCCAAGCAGTAGGTGTGCATGCTCGCCACGTACACTGGTGCCAGAAATTTTTCCCCTAGCAGTACCTGTAGGAGAGCGCCAACCAGCCCCTACCCTGAAAAAGAAAGATTCAAGGAGGTTGGACTCATTTGGAAGGAAAACTTATTCATGATCGAGCTTCCAGTTATGGGTGGCGAACCACCAGGCTCTCCTGGGCCGCTATGAGTTCAGCTCCCTGCTCAAGTTAGAGGACTCCCTTCAAGAGTGCAACAGGAAGGAGTTCAAAGCGCTGGTGGAGGAGGGTACAGCAGCTGCCAGGGCAACCCGGCAGGCAGCTTCGGATGCAGTGACCACAGCCACGCAGTCCATGGCCTCCGCGGTGTCCATGAGAAGGGCGTCATGGCTCCTGCAATCTAGGCTGTCCAGCAAGGCACAGACCTCCCTGCAGGACCTCCTGTTTTATGGCAAAGCTCTTGTCTGTCGAACAAATGGATACAAAGCTGCATGGCCTGAAAGACTCCCGCACAACTCTCCAGACTCTGGGTCTCTACGTTCCAGCTCCAGCTAAACCTAAGTTCAAGCCGCAACAGACTCTCACTCAGACTACCCAGTCAAAATACGAGATCGCTTATAAGAAGTCGCTGGACTATAAGAGGTGCCCACAGTGGCAGTTTCAGCCTGCTCCCCAGCCTGGGTTCTCCAAGGGCAAGCTAGCGGGGAAAAGGCGGTTTTGATGGGATGCCTGGGGGAGCCCTGCCAGTTCTCATCAGGGATCCACTCTCAATAAAGATTCCCTTCTACAATTGGTTGTGTGGTTTTCTCCTGGAGTGGTCGCGGCTGACATCAGACCGATGGGTCCTCAACACCTTTCCCGGGGCTACACCCTCCAGTTTACTTCCTCCCCCCCCCAACTACCCCCCATCCGCATCCCTCCTGGGGGACCCCTTGCATGAGCTCTGCTTGAGCAGGAGATGGGGCACCTCCTGAGCCTAGGAGCGGTGGAAGCAGCACCGGGGGAAATCAAAGGCAAGAGGAACTCCTCCTGCTATTTCCTTATCCCACAGGCCAAAGGGGGGCTCAGGCCCATCTTGGACCTGTGACGCCTGTAACAGTGCATGGTGAAGCTCAAGTTCATCATGGTCTCCCTGGCCTCCATCATCTCTTCCCTGGATCCCGGGGACTGGTACGCCACCCTCAATCTGCACGATGCATACTTCCACATTCATATATTTGAGGGGCACAGACACTTCCTCCATTTCATGGTGGCTCAGTAACACTACCAATTTATGGTCTTCCCATTTGGCCTATCCACTGCCCCCAGGGTATTCACAAAATGTATGTTGGTAGCGGCGGCCTACCTCAGGTGCTGGGGGGGTCCAGATCTTCCCCATCTGGAGACTGGTTGGTCAAGGGCACCTCCCGGTCGCAGGTGCGAGATCAGAACTCACTCCTCTGTCCACATGCACCACTTTGGGCCTGTTGGTAAACAACACCAAGTCCACGTTAGTCCCAGTACAAAGCATAGAATTTATTGGGGTGGTCCTGGACACCACGTCGGCCAAAGCCTCCCTCCCACCAGACAAGTTCGAGACCCTGAAGGGTGTCATCAACACGATCACAAGGTTTCCGGTGACAACAGCCTGAGTGTGCCTCTAGTTCTTGGGTCATGTGCCGGCATGCACCTATGTGGTCCATCATGCCACACTCAGGATGAGGCCCCTCCAGCTCTGGTTGGCCTCTGAGTTCTCCCAGGCCAGGGACAGGATGGACAAAGTCCTCATGGTGCCCAAGCCAGTGATCACCTCTCTACGGTGGTGGTCCTCCCCGAGAAACGTGCTCCAAGGGGTCCTGTTGAGGGGCAGGTCCCCATCGCTGGAACTAGTATCTGATGCATTGGACCTGGGATGGGGGTCTCCTGTGGGGAACGTTCAGACCTAAGGTCTGTGGCTGGCTCAGGATCTAACCCTCCACATAAACATCAAGGAGCTCAGGGCAGTATGGCTGGTGTGCAAGGCCTTCCACGCGCACCTGGAGGGCCTGGTGGTCAGGGTCTTCATGGACAACATGGCCTCAATGTTCTATATCAACAGGCAAGGTGAGGCCCAATCCTCTGCTGCGAAGCTCTCATGATGTGGGGCTTTTGTATAGCCCACGACATCTGCCTACAGGCCTTCCATCTGCCAGGTGCCCGGAATGCGCAGGCAGATTGCTTGAACAGGGATTTCTCCTCTCAGCACAAGTGGTTTCTCCACCAAGAGGTGGTGCACACTTTTCCAAGTGTGGGAAACTCCCCAGGTGGACTTGTTCGTGACAGCAGAACCATCGCTGTCCCCAGTTCTGTTCCCGAGGGGGGCCTTGGATGGGGCACTATCTCCAATGCCTTCCTCCTGTCCTGATCAAGCCAGTTCCTCTATGCCTTTCCCCTGTTCTCGCTGATCAGCAAGGTCCTGGAAAAGATAAAGTTGGACAAGGCTCGGGTCCTTCTGATTGCCCCAGCATGTCCCAGGCAGCATTGGTACAGAACACCCACAGGCCTGCCGTGGCCATTGCTGTCTCGCCCAGACCTGCTCTCCCAGGACCAGGGCCACTTCCTCCATTCCAAACTAGCGGCACTCCACCTCATGGCGTTGCTGCTCAAAGGTGAGGTAAGGAGGAAAGGATGTGCTTGGAAGGGGTTTGGTGCATCCTTCTAGAAATTAGGTGCTCTTCCATGCTCCAAGCCTACTTGGCAAAGTGGTCTCGGTTTTTCAGATGGGTGGATGAGCATGGCATTTCCCTGGTGGCCGTCCCGATCCAACTTATTCTGGACTACCTCCTTCATCTTAGAGCCCAGGGCCTGGTGCCATGTCAGTCAAGGTGCACCTGGCAGCCATATTGGCCTTCCATCCGCCAGTGCAGGGCCACACAATATTCTCCCACGCTATGACTGGCCGATTCCTTAAGGGGTTGGTTCATCTCTTCCCGTATATTAGGCCCTCTGTCCTGCAGTGGGACCTAAATCTGGTGTTGGCCCGTCTCACAGGGCTCCCATTTGAGCTGCTAGCCGTGTGCTCCTGGTCTCATCTCTCATGGATGGTGGCCTTCCTGGTTGCGATCACAGTCAGCTAGGTGGGTCTCGGAACTCAGGGCTCTGACCTCCAAGCCCCCATACATGGTATTTCATAAGGATAAGGTCCAGCTCCACCCACACCCCTCGTTCCTCCCGAAGGTGGTCTCTGCCTATCACATGGGTCAGGACATGCTGGTGGTCCTCCCGAAGGTGGTCTCTGCTGGTCCTCTGGCCCAAGCCCCATGCGTCCAGTGAGGAGCGCCGCCTCCACACACTGGATATGAGACGGGCTCTGGCTTTATACCTGGAGTGGACTAAGCTGTTCAGAAAGTCCTCGCAACTGTTCATCGCCTCGGCTGAGGGAATGAAAGGTTGGCCGATCTCCACTCTCCAACTGGATCACCTCGTACCGTACCTGCTATGGCCTGGCGGGAATCCCTCTGCCACCAATTGTGAGGACACACTCAACTCGAGCGCAGGCCTCGTTGGCTGCCTTTTTGGCCCATGTCCCCATCCAGGACATTTGTAGGGCTGCAATCTGGTCTTCAGTTCACATTTTCACCTCGCATTATGCGATTGTCTCCCAAACCAGGGAGGATGCCGGGTTCAGCAGGGCTGTGCTCCATCCCAAGAACTTGTGAACTCCTACCCACTTCCAGCAGATCCAGCTTGGAATCACCTACTGTGGGATTGTGGTAATTTAGCCTCCCAAACCTGGACTTTTGCGTCCAAAATCTGGGGCTTACCTGAAACTCCCCCAAGCTCACTACCAGCTTGGATATTTTTGCTGCCACCAGGTCCGGAATTATAGGGCCGGACCCTCCCTTCTTTCCTCTGGTGTCCCCAACCCTTCCTTTGGGGAACCCCCAAGACCCAGAGCCCTGGGTCTCTCTTCTCCCGTCCCTCCCAGCTGTCCCCCCCTTCCTGGGTTAGCGGTGCACGATCTGCTATGCTTCACGTCCTTGAATTACAACGGAGAAGCAATCCTAGCTTTCCCCGAGGCTAGGTACTACCTAGTCAGCTTAACATAAGAAGTTCCCCCCCCCTTTGTCCTAGTGCTTTCCCGCCCTTTGGGGACAATAGGGAATCCGTGAGGCACGCGAGTTTGGGGCTGTTCCTCCCCCCTTCTTGCCTCACTAGAAAAGAAAACTTTCAACAAGGTTTAAAAAGGAAAACTTATTAGAAAAAAATAGGAAGAAAATATAACACAATAATCTTGCATTAAGAAACTCAATACAGGCTCTTGCTTATAAGAAAATATACAGAAACAGTCTGATTTAAAAGATAGCCCGATTAAACCAGTCCAACAAATCCACATACAGGTAAATACAACACAAAGCTCATCATAGCCGAATTGCTTTGGGTTTCCTTTGTACTCACAGATGTGTAGGAGAAACTTGGAGATAAGATGCAGTTAGGAGAAAGCTTGTTAACTCCCAGCCGAGAAAACAAAAAGACACAGCACTCCACATCTGTTCATACAACACAAAGCTCCTCATAGCTGAATCACTTTGCTTTTCCTTTGTCCTCACAGATGTTTAGTAGAGTATTAAGAGAGAGTTAGAAGGAACTTGTTTACTCATAGCCGAGAAAACAAAAAGACCCCGAGTATCCAAATTCCCGCCCCTGACTTTAAACAATCCAGTTCTCTGATTGGTCCTCTGGTCAGGTGTTTGGTTACCCTTTCCAGGTAAACGAAACTTAACCCTTACCTTACCTATCTATTTATGACAGGGATACACATGAGCAATCACTTGAAGAAGAAAAGACAGCGACCTTTTCCGTAACTAGTGTTCTTCGAAAAATGTTGCTCATGTCTATCCCGCCCTCCTTCCCCGCTGCCGGAGTTGTCTGGAAAGAAGGAACTGAGGGTAGGGGGACCGAGCAGCGATCCTTATACTGCGCCATGGAGGTGCCACTCCAGGCGTTGCTGAGGTACTCCCCTATGGGTACTGCTAGGGGAAAAACTTATGGTACTGGTCCACATGGTGAGGCGCACACCTACTGTGGAATACACGTGAGCAACACATGACAAGGAACACCAGTTACGGAAAAGGTTACTGTCTTTTCATGCCCCAGGGGCACCTTCCTCTTCTAGTCACCCTCAAACTCCCTGTGTGCCACCCTTCCATCCCCTCTATTTCATGGACCCCCAGCAACCCCTCCCTTATGCCAGGGATTCTCTGTGTCCTTCATTCTCCCCCTATGCCAGGGGCACTGTGTGACCCATTCTACCCTCTGCCATGTGGCAGGGGTTCTGTGTGTCCCCCAAGCTATTGTCCTTCATTGCCCCCCTCATTCTCTGACCTTTCCCCCATGTCGCCATTCTTGCTCGCACCAGGGTCTCCTATTTTCCCCCCACATCCCGCCAGAAATTCCCATGTGCTCCCACTACCAGGGGCTCTGTGCACCACCCACTTCCCACTGCCCCCCATATCAGGGGCTCCGTGTGCCCTATTCCACTCCACCATTCTTATTGCTCTTCTTTCTGATAAGTCCATCCAAGGTGTCAAAATCAAAAAGGGTTTTGGCCACTGAAGCCTAGAACATTCCCTGAAATTTTGGACTCGATCAGGTGCAGCATTCAAAAGTTATCATGTTACAGAAAAACAAGCAAAAAGAGAAATGCCATCAAGCTGAGTGTAAGATCTTACTTTGTTCAGCCAACAAACTGCTGCAGCGCTCCTGTTGTGACACAACTTTTCAATTACACAAACATGCCCACCCATCAGCTTCTCCTTGGCTGCCAGTCTCCCCACAACTCCTCTCTACCCTTCCCACTGCTCTTCAGTTCCTCCTTCACCATTTGTTTTCCAGCTCTTCTTCCCAAGCTGCCCCCCTGGCTTCTGCTGCCCCCCTTTCCACTATAATGTTCCTCTCACACAAACACACACCCATTTGCTTTCTTCTTTCTAGCTACAGCTTCTCTCTGCCTTCCTCCTCTTAGCAGGTCTTTCCATCTCTCCCCTGCTTCAATCGCTCCAGCCAAGTACTGCTTCCCTGACGCAATTGTTCTCCAGATGCCTCTTTCCCACTGGTCTTTCTAGTCCCACACCCAGCCTCACCCTGTTTAAATACCTCCTTACTCACCTCTCCACTACTAATCCTGCTGCTTCCTGCCTACTTCTTCCCTACTTACTCCTCCAACTCTCCCTCATTGCAAAAGTTCCCCAGCCACTTCTTACCACTACAGCTTCTTTCCTCAGCTTGTCTTTCTAGCACTTTAGTGGCTTCCACATGCACACACTCCTCCTGCTTCACTTGTCTCTTTCTCCTCCAGTTCCAGTCCCACTACTCTTTTCCACCTACTTATCCCCCACTGTTCAGAAAAACAAATCCCTGATGAACTCAAAGGTTCCAATCCAATCATAAGAAATTTCTCTACTTTCCCAGCCTTTCCCTTACCCCCATTTCACTTCCCACATGACATCCCAGTCATCCTCCTTGCTCACTTCATTTCCCCTCCATCACTACTAATCCATTTTGGTTCTTGTACCATGCTCATCAGTATAGTAGCTGAACACTTATTACCTAATACCTTTCTGTCCCTACTTAATCCATCCACTGCCCACAGCCCAATTAGTCTCTCTTTAGGAATCAGCCCCTTCTGCCATTTGCCTATACCCAGCTGATTCAATGATCACATTCTTTTCTTTTGTTTTCTTTCCCATCAAGACATTTTCTGGACAGATGCTCGCTCTTAGTCTCCTTCCACCTCTTCATGAATCTCAAACAACAAGAAGAATTAGAGATTTAAAACGCTTAGGCTTTGTCTACATAGGAAAATTGACTCGCATACTGATAGCAGAATAAACTATTCCAGAATAAGGTATTCTGAAATAGCTCCCTGTGTGGACACTCAATTATGGAATAAAAGTCATTTTATCTGGAACAGTGTCCACATGGAGAGCTATTCCAAAGTAGCTGTTGTAGATTAGTTTATTGCACTATAGCTATACCAATTTCCCTTTTTAGTATGTCATCCAGTCCATCCCACTGCCAATGCAGTTTTGTTTCTTTCACTGTATTTTCTAGTGTTTTGTCTAGTCTGATTTAAATGATTCATGATGGAACTTCCACCATATCCTTTGGAAGAATATTCCACATTTTCATTTACAATTCCTTTGATGTGTACAAGTAATCCACTGATGTTTACAATCCAGTGTTTTCATGAAGAGAACTACCTATGATGTCACAAATTCTGAATTCTGAATTGTGGCATAACTGAATACATTAAGCAGGAAGAGGCTGGTTATAAAAGATGGAATTTCTATTTATATTAAACACTTAGGTAATCAGCAATGATAGGAAAGGAAGTACTGCACACCTAATTTTGCCACCTTTGCTCATGTCAATGGGACTACTTGTGTCATAAGTAAAACTGCCTGAAGCGCTTTAAAGAAAGATTTTAAATTAAAAAAAAGCCTTGTTTCAAAAATGATTTTTTGGTTAATTGTTGATATTGCTGAAATTTATGTTTTGCAAGAAGAATTCATGCCCCTTTTTTAAAAACTTTATCAAAATGATTAGCAAAATAGTTATTGTCATTTAAACAAAAACATTCATTAACATTTTTGGTAATGTCGATAAATTTTGTGAAAAAACACAAAAAAAACCCCAAACACAAAAAGATCAGTTTTGAATACTTCAAAACGAAATTATTTTTTTTTAATTTTACTTGAAAACAGTTTTCGTTTTTTGACCAGCTCTATAAGTAAGGGCCTACTCAATCTGTGTGGGGGGAAGGGGGTGCAGGATTTAGGTCTTTAATGAGGTTTGCATAGAATTTTTAAAGGTCTCCCAAATTTTGGCTTGAAGTTAGTGTCAAAAGAGTAAAAGCAAATATATCTACAGTTTCTGGTGAAATAAATCACAGGAGAAACAATAGGGAAGTAATTAAGATAATTTCCTGTTGTGCCTATCCATAGCTGTAGAACAAATGGTACATCTGAACACTAATTGTGAATTTTCTCAGGTTTGGGGCTCTGAAATTTACATTCTTTTCAAGTAACTTTCTGTGTTAGAATTCCTTGTGCTTTTTTTTTACCCATTCACAGCAAAATTAATCCATGTTTAAATAAACAAACGAATTTGGTAGGCTTTGATTTTTCTCTCAAAACTGGTATTAATTATAGTATCTTATGAAAAACAATAAAAAATAAGTAATCTTTAAGGCACCTAAACGTTTTAAAAGTCCTCCATATTTGTTTTTTAATTATATTTACAGTCATACAGATTTTGCTCCAGTTTCTCCCAAAACAATTTACATCTAAATTTTCATGCCGTACGCAAGTTTTTACAGTAAAATTACACATCTTTCAAAATATGATGTATAATGGAAAATGCTAACAACTTTAATTTCAGACATTTATTATGGTATTTTTGTAAAATTATGTTTTGCTGTATATTTTTTAAACCTCTTTCTTCCCTCAAATGTTGCTTGACTTCTTAGGTCCCAATTCTGCTATGAGCTCAATGCAATTGAACACCTGCCTCCCCCACAACCCCTCCTCCACAGAAATATCATGGCCTTTTGTTGATTGCTTGTGGGGGCAAGGAATGTGATTTCTTTTGTGTTTGGTTTGGACACTGTCAGATAACTAAACTCCTAAGATATTTGACTGTCTCTCTTTCAGGGATGTTCCTTTATTGTCCACTCTATTAATGGGGGTAGACGCTTGAAATATTGTTGCTAAGAAAAAAATAAAAACTAATAAAATCTGCAAATCAACTGCAGGCTCACATAAAACATTGTAAAACCATGCATGCAGCATCTACCAAGGTCAAGCATGTAAATCTGCATCATCTTTTTGAGGAAACCTGTAAATCATAACTCTGTTTCTTTTGGGACATGACAGTGTTATTGTCACACGTTTGGCAATGCATTCCATAATGTTCCATACTACGTGGCCTGGAGGACTGCAATGTGCATGCAGAGCTCCCATTTGCCTGCAGAGAGCCCTAGTGAAGTCACTCGGGCTCTGCCAAAGTGTAGCAGGATTAGGGCCTAAGCTATTTTAGTGATTCTATATCGGTCCTTGGAAGTATCAAAATATATGGTAAGATTTATAGAGCTGTTGATGTAAAAGAGCCCTAAAGGTATCTGAGTTTCTTTTGACTAGTACGCACATGACACAAACTGACAGTGAGCCAGTAACTGTTGGTTTTGGTTTCTAAATATTCAAATCTAGAGAGTTTTACATACCTCCTTGTTTGGAGATATAAGACGGCAGCTGTTGGAATGGCTTTGTGTGTCATATATTGGGTCAATTAAACCAGTAAGAACAGAGTGAAATCATGGTTTAAATTAACATAAAAGGTTGGCTGTAGGGGCTGCATAACTGTTGATTGTAGCTCTTCAGTTTTAATAATAGTAGCTTGTTGGAATGTATAAAGAATCTGCATTAAGTACTAATGGAGGCCATTATACACTGATAAAACAATCTGCCAACAGCTAATGGAAGTGTTATGTACCATACATAGAATTAAAGTTTTTTGTTCTTGATTAGATAAAAACCATATTACCTTGAATTTATGGATTTGTAATTCTGCTTCTTCTATGTGAATAATGGTACCATTATTTACCCACAGACCTATTTTTTCACCTTGTTTCCATCTTATATTGCTTTTAACAAGCTTACAGAGTCATAGTTGCTTGACTATCCCATGTGGGCAGTACAGTAATTCCTCACTTAAAGTCATCCTGGTTAACGTTGTTTCATTGTTATGTTGCTGATCAATTAGGGAACATACTCATTTAAAGTAGTGCAATGCTCCCTTCAAACGCCTGCTTTGTCCACTGCTTGCAGGAAGAGCAGCCCGTTGGAGTTAGCTGCTGGGGGCTTGGAACCAGGGTGGACCGGCAGCCCCCCATCAGCTCCCTGCTCCCCTAAGCTCCCTGTGCGGCAGTCGCCCAGCAGGCTAGCAATTGCCGGCAGTGCAGCTGTCCCTCCCCTAACTGCCATGTGCTGCTCCTGCCCTCTGCCTCGGAGCTGCTCCAGGGAGCCTCCTGCTTGCTGTGTGGGGTGGGAGGTGGGTGGGAGAAGGGGGCTAATGTCAAGGTGTCCCACTCCCCCCTGCTCCTGCACCCCACTTACCCCATCTCTATGGGGGTAGGGGACTACACGGCAGGGCTCAGGATGGAGGGAGCTTCCTCGGAGCAGCAGCTGTCTAAACTTACTGATCTACTTAAAAAGGCAATGTACTTAGAGTGGGGTCAGCATACTTAAAGAGGCAATCTATCTCACACTGGGTGTGTGTCTCTGTCTCTGTCTGACATGCTGTCTACCCCCCTCCATTCGTGTTGCCTTGTAGAGTGTGAGACTACATTAACAACAATTGGTTTACCCTTGAGGGCTCAGCCAAAAGCTAGTTCATCATTTAGCAGTAAGGCATTCCCCAGCAAATATCTCACCCTTTGACTTTACTACCTCAACCTCGCTTCACAATCATAGCTGTGTACAGTATTAAATTGTTTAAAACTTATAGAGTGTGTGTGTGTGTGTATATATATGTCTTTTGTCTAGTGAAAAAAAAATTCTCTGGAACCTAACCCCCCACATTTACATTAATTCTTATGAGGAAATGGGATTTGCTTAACAAAGTTTCACTTAAAGTCGCATTTTTCAGGAACATAACTACAACGTTAAGCGAGGAATTACTGTAGTGTATACTTTTAAAATTATTTTAAGAATATGAGGCCTCCGTACACTATGGTGATTAGGGCAGCAGAAATATTGGTAATAATGAGAAAAATGGAGTTTGATGCAATGAGAATTAAGTAGACTTTGTAATTAAATGCTCACCAGTAGTCTTTAAAATCTTATATAGAACTGGGTGCATATTTAAATTAAATCTGTTCTATTTGGGACAGTTTATTAATCACAGAATTGAGATTACACTGCTTTGGCTTTCATACTATAAACATGATGACCCTTTTAATATGTGTTACAGTTGCTAGAATCTCTGCTTTCAACTAACATTATCTTTTATACCTTGCCAGTTCACACATTAAAGGTAATCTATTTGCATTTTCTTTCTGTTATATTTCAGTGCAACAACCACCACAATACAGAAAAGGAAAAATGTTTTCCTCTCTCAAGATTTCAAGTTCTGTGCTTTTAGCCTTTCTATTACTTGTCACTTCAGGGGCAGAGTTAAGGTGAGCAACTGTTTAAGGATGAGCTCAAAAAGTGAATGGCTTCTGTGAAGAAGGCAGCATTTGATTAACACATTTATAGCATCAGTAGGGATTTCATTGCAATTTTGAGGCTGTGAGTCCAAGAACAGTCCTTCCACGATGGAAATGAATGGGAGTTAAGTACCTTAATTCCTTTGAGGATCTGGACCTTTATTACATTGAGGTCAAGAAGGATAAGAAAATAAGTTGCCTTTTCTCAAGTGTGAAAAGAAGATTGAAAGGTATGGACTTAGTGTCAATCTTAAATGCTAACACTTGTGACAGAGGTGGGCAAACTATGGCCTGCAGGCCACATGTGGCCTGTGGAACAGTCCTGTCCGGCCCCCGAGTTCCTGGCCCAGGAGGCTAGCCCCCAGCCCCCGTTGACCCTCTCCCCCACAGCCTCAGTTCACTCGCTGCACTGCTGGCGCAATGCTCTGGGTGGCGGGGCTGTGAGCTCCTGGGCAGCACAGCTGCAGAGCTCGGCCTGTACTGTGTGATGGTAGCGTCCGCCTGGCCCAGCTCCACCTGAGCAGTGCCACTGTAGTGCTGCCAACCACCAGTGCTCCAGGCAGTGTGGTAAGGGGACAGGGAACAGTGGGGGTTGGATAGAGGGCAGGGGATTTGGGGGTGGTGGTCAGGGGCTGGGATGTGGATAGGGGTCGAGGTGGTCGGGGGGGATACAAGGGGTTGAATGGGGGCAGGGGTCCTGGGGGGCAGTCAGGAAGGAGGGGGCAGTCCGGGGACAGGGAGAAGGGGTGGTTGGATGGGGCAGGGATCCCAGGTGAGCTGTCAGGAATGAGAGGCGGGGTTGGATGGGGCGGCGGGGTCCGGGGGCGTGTGGATGGGGCAGGGATCCCAGAGGGGCCGTCAGGGAATGGGGAGGTTGGATGAGGCAGGACTCCAGGGGGTGGGGTGGGCCACAACCCCCTCCCTTAACCAGCCCTCTATACAATTTATGAAACTCAATGCGACCCTCAAGCCAAAAAGTTTGCCCCGCCCCTGGACTAGAACATAATTAAGTGGGAGATCCTTGCAGAGAGAAATCTTATCAGTAGATAAGTACTGTGACACTAAACTTCAGGAGAAGGATTTAAAGAATAACTGAGGAAGTTAGTAACAACTTCATGGGAAAGTTGGGAAATGAAAATCCACACAATCACCGTGTGGGCTTCCTAAGCATGTCTTATCAGAGTCACAGGTGGTATGGATAGCTAAGAACAAGGAGCAAGAAAAATACCATGTTAAATGGCAGGGAATATGAGATTTTTCACACTAAAATAATCTTTTAAAAAAAGTAACCTAACAAGTGATAACAGAACAGAATTTACATTTTGGTAGATAAAATGTAAAATGGAGATTAAGAGGGAATTTGAAGAACAAACAGCTACAAGTGTAAAGACAAATATGAAACTCTTTGAGTATCTGAAAAGTAGGAAGCCTGCTGGTGAGACAGAATGTGTGGCCAGAGGGCAACCAGAAAGAACGCTCCACAGTTATTCTTCAAGGTCCCGAGACTACACAATAAACCCCTGTACCTTGGCAGAGTGCCACTGAAGTCCGTGTACAAGGGGCAATATTCAAGTTCTATGGATAAGGCCTCAAGTTCTGAAATTCTTCTGACTTATGCTGCAGCCATAATTCTGAGTAACAGAACAGAGAGACAGAAGAGAGGGACATAAACGAGCATTTGGGAAACACGTCCCACAAGGTTAAGGTCTCGTGTATACCTGGGTGAGGCAGGGCGAGTGGTTTGAAGTACAGGGGAAGGTAAGTACCGCCAGGAGGAGTAGGAGTGGGTGAACATCATTAAGAGAAGCCTGAGATAGAAAAAGAGAAGAGGAAACAGGGTAGCAGTGTGGGGATGGGGTGGGGGAGGATTTGAGGTGAGGTGGAGGAGGCAGCAGCATGAATGGGTGAGGCAATACTGGGATTTTGTGAAGGGATGAGGTGCAGTGTGGGGGTATTTTTCAGAAGGTGGGGATAGTAGCAAGGGAAAGGATAGAGAAGAGGAACTGAGTCAGTGGGTTGGGATTTCATGGGCAAGGACAGAAGGAGGGGTATTTCACTAGGGAGGTTGGTAAGATTTCATCAAGGGGTGGTGGTCTGAGGCACGACTGTCTCCAGATGTGGCTTGAGATGAGACAATGAGGGTGATTTACTGGCAGTAGGGGAGTGCGGAGACAGTGGGCATGTAAGTGATGATGGTTTGAAGTAATGGAACTAAAGGAGAGAGGGAGAGAGAGAGAGATGGTGCAGTTCACCAGAAGGGGGAGATTTTTCTAAAGGTGGTGAGGTTGGAGAAGGGTAAATTTCAGTGGGGAAATGAGTACAAAGGATTTTTGCTGGGTTTGGGAAGTTGTGTGTAGCAGACAAATGGAGAAATGCCATGAAGTTGAGTTCAGGGCCTTGCTTCATTAGGACAATAATGTACATTTCTTTAACATTTTACTATCCTGCCCTTGTAAACTGCCTCTTTGAATAAGTCTGTGTAAAAAATCTATGTTTGCATGGAATTTTGTGGGTTTGGGTAATTTGGCTGCACTGCTAGAAGGCGACAGAAACATTAGACAATTTGCAACCTTTTAAAAAGGAACCAATTTTAAGGTGCCTAGTCTCAATACATACTAAATTTCCCCAAGTTTTTAAGAATGCACACCAGATTTAACCATATACATTTGAAACATGAGCGTTTATTGTTTTTTGATTTACAAAGGAGATCAAAATTAGCCTTCCAAATCCTGGTTGCAATTTAACTAAGGAGAAGAGACTCCCACTCCATAATAAAAGCTATGCAAAATTCACTATTTTAGGCTTACGATCCTTTGTCTGCATGCTGTTTAATACTTAACTTATAAAATAAAAGTGCATTTCTAAGCTTTGAAAATATCATGTGCTTAAGATTTTTAGAAGGAAAATGCTGTTCAGAAAATGTTTTCCGACTTAGTAAGTTTCTCCCTATTGCGGCTGAGGAAAACATGCAGTGAGATACTAAAACTATTTGGGACTTTATCCCTGAAAGCTCACCAGCACAGACACCCTTATTAAGACGCAAACATCTGACAGTCAGCATTTTTGCATTGGGCACTTAAACCAACCTCACCACAACATAACTTCTGTTAATAAATAACAGACTGTGAGGGTCACAGAGCCTTTTTTGGCATAAAAAAACACCACCACATTTTTTGAGAAGCAAAAACATCTAACAATGGCTGATGCAGCTACAGCCCAGAAGGGATAGAAAATGTACATAATACATTACATGGAAAGAACAGTTTCTCCGCCTCGGGTCCGTTTTTAGCTATTCTTTTGCCTCATCAGTGACTCTGGGAAGTGTGTGCAGTGGAGAAGAATTGGTATTGTGTTGGATGCATCTCTCTCTGAAGAGAATGCCCCTTTGCATACTGTCAGGAAGAATGCTACAGAGTGGAAGCAATATCTGCCACATAAATTCAGAACTCATCTGAAAGATATTATATTTCACTGTTTTTACATTTCAATCATCTTCAAAATTGATAGCTTTATGGACGGTGAAATAACAAAAACAAACAAACAAACAGAACAAACAAACAACCACAATCAAATCCAAGAATTTTCTTTTTTTGAGAGGGTTTAGACAAAACTGTCATTGATAAATGGAAATTAGAAAAATGTCAACCAGCTGTAGTATGTACATATTCCTGAGTGAATACTGTGGTAAATAATTTTAGTGCTGGGCAGAATTAAATTTTCTGAAGTTAATATCCTGCTTATTATTGAAAGTTTTCCAAAATATCCCAAAGGATTAAATTTTATGATTTGGACTATTCCCTTGCCTTGAAGAATACAAGAGGAATCATTCTAGACTGACACGTCTGAAGTGTGAAATTTTTTTCTTCACAGGTGCCCCTCAAATGTCACAAAGAGTGAAACTTAGAAGTGAATTAAGTGATCACCGGAGCACCACTGAACGTTGGCCAGGTGACACAATGCTAACACTGGAGAGGAGAGCAGGGAGGAGAGGTACATGAGGTCAAAGTAGAACCATGGACTAAGGCTATTATTATATTGTAGGAATGCCTAGAGGCCCCAGTCAGGGTCTAGGGCACCATTGTGCAAAACACACAATGAACCATCCCCCTGAAAAGAGTTTACATTTTAAAATCCATTAAGAGTTTTATTAACCAGATGGCCAAATTTGCAATGGAATCTGAATGAGATAGGAAAGAGATGGATGACAATGAGATATGCTCCAACTTCCACAGTTCCAGGCATCTGGATTTCCTTTGTTTAGGACACAAACTTCTATATCATGCTACCACATCTTCCTCCCACTGTCCCAAGATGCCTGCATCTACTGAAATAAGCAAATCATTCAGTGTAGTTAATATACCCCTTGTGAACCAGGATTAGGTGGATCATGCCGTTCCAAAACTTTAAAACTCCGAATGTCTAAAAACTCCATTACATTTCAGGGTATCTACCATGATATTCAGGGAAATAAACCTTGGTTGATCATGTTTCCTAGGCAAACTTCTGCCAGTTGATCTACAGAAATTTAGGGTATCCATGAATGCTGTACACTTTAACCAAACCATCTGCTGTACTTGATAGTGAGACCTACACAGCTACAATCTCAAGTACGGGTTAGCCCTAATATTATTTAGAATGGAAAGATGCCTCAATGTTTCTTAGCGAGTGAGAGAGAATGCCATGTCTTGACTATAGCCATCTTTCATTTCCAGAAGCAAATGAATTCTGAGGGAATTAATGTAAATGACAAATCTCAGTTTGTCGTTTACCAGATCTGTGGACAGCAAAAGGAAGTTAGTAGGCATACACAGTAATTCATGAGAGTTGTGATCACCTAGAGACTTTACAAAGCATCATTCAGTCTACTGTATATACAGGACGGTTAAACAAGAAAAGATTTTAACAGGAGGAAGAAAACACCAGTAACACATACTATTAAACCAATTGTTTCTTACATGTATTGTAGGTAGGATCTGACAATGGTTCTGTTCAATAAGAACACCCTTTCTCAAATCTTCGGATTCAAACTTTTTGAGGTTCTGAAGTGTTCAGATAAGTTTATATTATCTCCTTTTCTGTCTGGAACCACAAGCACAAGGCAGGAAAGGATGTGCTTGTGGTATTTCTGGCCAGACCCCAGGGTCAGAAACCTCCCCAAAGACCCATTATCATTCTTATTTATGTATATTGTGGTAGCACCTGGAAGATCAAGATCATCTTGTGCAAAGTGCTGTACAAACACCTTGTTGCTGTCATTGTGCCAGAGACCTCACAATCTACATTTTCCAGCCCGCTTTGCTTTGGGGTCAACTTTAGGGCTAACCTCTGAGCTGTGGGAATAGTTAACCAAACCCCGGAGTGGGTGGCACTCGCCTGTTTCTGTGAGCACAGGTGGGCTCCCACTAGGTGAGAACTGTCCATCTCAGCTGGGGCCCGGGCTTTTGGCCAGGCAGGGCTGTTCGCGGGAGCGGGCTCTCCTCACACACGGACGCAGCGCAGCGGCGGGTTCGCACCGCTCTACGCTTAGGACTCGAGCTGCCCGACAAGGACCCTTCCCGAGCCGGGTCCCGGTGCCCGACGCCTCGCCGGGCTCGCCACGTGCGGGCAGGTGTCCCCGCGGGTCGGACGCCGCGCTCCGAGCAGTGGCAGGGCGGCCCCCCTCCTCCCCCGCACCCCATTGTTAAAGCCTCTCGGCCGCTTCCGCCCGCGCTTCGGCTCTGTTCGCCGCCGCCCGGCCCGGGGCGCTCGGGAAACTTCGGAGCAGCCGCTCAGCTTCTTCCGGGAGCGGGGCAGTGCGAGCCGCCGCGACTCACCTGGCGCCGGGGCTGGCAGTGCCGCGGCCCTTTTCCCCGCAGCGGCGAGGTAGGTGAGCGGGAGCGGGCGGCGCGGGAGTCGTGCTGGGCGCTGCTGCGGGCGGGGTGGTGCGGGGATGGGGCTGCGCGGCGGAGCCTCCGCGGGCGGGGTAGCCCCCTGCAGCGGGTAACGCGGAGCCCCCGGGACTAGCCCGGTAGTTACTCCTCCTCCCCACCCCGGAGCAGGCTGGGGGCGCTCGCTGCTCTGGCCCCGCCGGGGTAGGGGGCGCGGGAGCAGCCGGAGCGGGGTGACCTGCGGGGGAAGGCGCTTCCCCGCGGGGGGGTAAGAGGGCGATTGTTGGCGGGGTGGACAGGCGCCCTCGGGAGGGGGCTTTGGGGGGGGGCTGAAGTGGTGCTTCCACGTGGGGAGCCGAATAGGGCTGTCTTGGGGAGTGGGGATAGGGATCGTTGGGGTGTTCACTAGCCCCCGGGGTGGGGCGGTGGGGAGTTCCATAGGGCCCCTTCTGGGGCTGGGGGCGGCTAGTGAGAGTCCCGCCGGGGTGGAGGTGAGGGCGCTCGGGGAGGGGGGTCGGGCCGGGCTCCCGGGGCGCGGGCCACTCACTCCCCTTGTGGCTCGCCGCAGGTCCTGGTGCCTGGGCCGTAGGCCGCCCCTCCACGGGAGCATCGCCCAATCTGCCCGCTGGGAACTGGCGTCCGCGCTACCGGAGCAGCGGGGGCACGCGACCACGGACTTTCGAGGTAGTGAAACCAAGCGGGAGAAGATGACGGGCGAAGCAGGGCCGCCGCCGCCAGGTGGCACACCGGCCGGGACTAGACCGGCAAAGCCCCGGGAGCGCCGCCTCGGCGGCCGAGCCTGCAACACGCGCCCTGCGACACCCGCGCCCCGCCCCCCCCCGGAGCGGGGCGCAGCCCGGCCCCCAGCGGGGCACAGAACTGTGTCCCCCTCGCCACCAGACGCTCGCTTCCAAGGAGCCCCCGCTCCCCAGCCGGGGGCAGAGCGGCCGAGCCTGCGGGGAAGCCCCCCGCCGCCCCCGGCTCCCCGGAGGAGGAGAAGGCGGCGGCGGCGCCGGCGAAGGGGAAAAGCTCCGGTCCCAGCGCCAGGAAGGGGAAGGGGCAGATCGAGAAGAGGAAGCTGCGGGAGAAGAGACGATCGACAGGTGTGGTGAACATCCCCGCCGCCGAGGTGAGCCCCGCGCCCCTGCCCGGGGTAGGGGGGAGTCTAGGGGGTGCTCAGGGGCTTGGTGAGCTCGCTACAGCCCTGCTGGGATGCTGCACCTGAGCAGCCAGCGCCCAGCTGTGAGCTCTGCTGTCTGCCGGTCCCGTCCTGGAGCTGCTCAGGCGGCAGAACTGCTTCTAGTTTCTTGCCGCGAAGGAGGCTTGTTCCCTCCTGCTCAGGATGAGGGGTGGGGAAGCTGCCGAACCCGTGAGCTATGCTGTATCACAGGCTGCCGCTTAACGCGGGCTGAGCATCGTCCATCCTGTCCTCAACCCTTTGGGGACCAATAATAGGCCTGTCGGTGGCAAAGCTAAAGGTTTGGGAATCGTTTGGTGGGATTTTGGTGGTGTGCTGGACCGAGGTTGTAACGTCATTCTCCCCCCCCCCCCCCAACACTGTTTAATCTTAAAAACAAGATTAAACAATCCTCTGGTTCCAAACACTTTGGGCTGGGTCTGAGTCCAATGTTGTGATGCTTGCATGGCTGCAGGCTTGGGCTCCTACTGAGAAAGGATTAGTGAATATTGGCAGGAACAGCATCTTCAATATATCCTTGATCACTTTTTAAAATAGTACAAGTATGGCACTTTTTAGTGTGTCCTGGTTGAAACTAGGATGTGAAATAGTGTGTGTGTGTGCGTGCGCATGCATTAGAAGAATTGCAAAGTATTCATTAATATGAAACACCCTCCTAATTATAGTCTGGTTATCTCACCACTTAAAACTCAATGGGGTGATCTTTTATCAAAGGTAATCTTTAATGATTATCTTCTGTTTTTGTCATCTGTTACTCTAATGTGAAGTTAAGTTTTTAATCTTAATAAATATGTAAAATGAAAAAGTACATTGGTTTATGTTACTAATCAGTTACTTTACTGATCTAAACACTGAAGAAAGGAAATCATGGTATCAAGCTCTGGATAAATATTCAGGTGTAAATATACTTCTTAATCTAAAACAATTTCCTGCACTGGAAAAAATGCAGTGGTTTGAAGTGCATTTTTTTGATGCTGAGAAGAATATTTTTATCAGCCAACACAACTGTTCTTTGTGGTTTGCTACTAGCATGAAAATCTGGCATTCATTTAAAATACTCTTATAGGAATTCAGAAGCATGATAACCAGATCATTTGGTTTTTACAGCTGAAGGCTAGAGGAGACTGAAAACAAAGCTGAATTGCATTCTTCAATTTTATATTGATAATAAAGAACAATGCTATATTTTAGAAAACATGTATATACTCTTTCTCCTCATCTATTAGTGACTGCTGCATGAAAAACAATCTTTTGTGTCTTATGCAGCAGGAGAAGATGAAATCCTATTTTCCTCACCTGAAGTCACTAATCCTTTCTTTGTGATGATATAATCACTTTCACAGCAACCACTTGTAATACCAGAAGCATTGTCAGGTGAGGAATAAGCAGCAGGAACAAATTAAGTCTTAAATAAAAAATTCTGTTTTAGGGCTCAGTCCCATAACTTTCACTCAAGTGATTAGCCTCATTTCTTGCACAGTCTTCACTTTGAAGTGAAAGGTTGCAGGACTGGATCCTAAGTACTCCCACTCTAGAAAGTGAGGAAAGTTGTGAGTTAAAAAACACAACAAAACTCAGAGCTTGAAAACTTCCTTGATACTTTCGTGCCTGAAGACTGATCCTTCTCGCCTGTGTGAAAAATACCTGTACCACCACACCTATTTAAATTAAGTACCACATCTGCATTTCCACCAAATAAATAGTTTATATAATCAGTTCCATGTGCCCAGTTATTGCTGCTCCTGCACATTAAACCAATAGTGTCCTGCCTTCTTATTGTTGCTCCCACCCCTACTGTCCTTCTCTTGAACCTGGGCCCTCTGCTTTTGCTTGCACTCCCTTACTATTAGAAGAGCAGTGGCTTAGGGCCTGCTACACTTTATTTATTTATTTATTTTTTTTGGCTTCTCCCTCCCTTCAGTCACAAGTAGTCTGGATGGATCTGCTCCCTTACTTTGCCCTCTTATACTACTAAAGGAGTGGATTTGTTGGGGCCACTGTGCTGCTTCTCTGCTCCAAAGAGATAGTCAGCTTCTTTTTTTCCCATTTGGTCCCAAATATCTGCCTGCCTTGGGTGACCACTTTTTTCTATCTCTGTCTCTTTAAGAATAACTTCACAAAATCTTTCAACATTCCTTGGAATAATTTAATGAAGTTTTTGACATGGTATATGTTTTGTCTTAAAACTTTGAATAACTTTATAGCCAGTAACAATAAACAAATGGTTCTTTCACACCTTTAAGTGTCTCTCTTTAAAATTTAGGTACACTTTGACCAAGAAATTGATTTATTTTTAATGTCAACTTTTCTTATGGCATTTATATTTATGATGGAAGCTAAATAAAATTACTTAACCTGCAGATCTGAGAGAGTGCTTTAAGATGCTGATCGCATTTTTTTTTTCAAATTGTTCTAGCGTGTGGGTAGAATTCATAAGTGGTGAACGTTGTATCTTGACAGGCAAATATTTACATGAAACTGACTTTTTTGAGATCAGGCCAACTTCTTGAAAGTCTAAGACTAACATTTTTAAATAGGAATATATGTAGCACTAAGAATTCATAGTTCAAGGCCAGAAAGGCCTCAAAGCATTGTCTGATCTACATAACACAAGCCATTACATTTCATCCAGCTATCTCAATGTTAAGCCTAAAGATGTTAGACCCAAGCATTTCAGTTCTCAAAAGACTAGGACATGTCTACACCGCATCTGGGAATGAGCATTCTTGCCTCGGTCTGCAAAATTGTGCTAGCATGTCTTGTGCCATCTTGCTAAAAAAAGCTGTGTAAATGTTGTGACTTGGGTAGGGGATCAGGCTCTGAAGCCTGCGGGGCTGTGAACTTGATAACCCAAGCTGCAACATTAAACAACATCTGCACAGCTATTTTTGGAGTGCTAGTGTGAGTCTGTGGACCTGTCTGGGAGGTTTGCTCCCAGATGCTTAGTAAGCGTGCCCTAAGTTGTATCCCACAGACAGAGAACAGGCCACTGCAATGGGAGGGAATTGATTAGGTCAGATGCATTAATGTGGTGATCCACTCCCCATGCTGCAGATAGAGGTGAAAACTCAAGGTCTCTGTCAATCTGACTGGAAGAAAAAAATCCTTCTTGACCCCAAATCTAGTGGCCAATTTGACCCTGAGCAAGACACTTCAGCCAGACATCTAAGAGAGACGATTCTCTGTGCCACCTCAGAGTACTGATCCACCCCATCTTGTGTTATGTTTCCCACTCTGGACAATCTGTGATGCTTCAGAGGAAGGCCGAAAACCTGAAAGTACGCTTGGCCAGTTGTGAATGGGGAGAGAAAATATTCCTTCGTGACCCCTGCATGCGACTAGCTGAAACGCTGAGGCGTGAGATTTGATTATAGTTATTGTCACTAAAAATTAGGGTGACCAGACAGCAAGTGTGAAAAATTGGGACGGGGGTGGGAGATAATAGGTACCTATATAAGAAAAAGCCCAAAAATCGGGACTGTCCCTATAAAATTGGGACATCTGGTCACCCTACTAAAATCAGAATTCATTAATACATAAATGTATTATCTAAACTTCAAGAAAATATTCTAGTATAAGTACTTTATAAACCAAATTAATTATGTAATTAGTATTCTGAATTTTCACCACATGTACTTCCTTTCATATGTTCAGCATGTAGTTTGAGATGACACTGTGCACTTTAAAGCAACATGTGTACATAAGATAAAGACATTTTCCCCTTTACATGACTTTAAGACAAAAACAAAACAAAACAAAAAAAAACCCCGTAAGTTTGCTGGACCTCTATACTTGGGTTGAAAATGTTAGAATGAGAAACACAGAAACAGTGGCACCTATTGATGCCTTCCTCTTTCGGGTCACTAGATAGATTTTTCTAATGCTATACATAGTGACTTAGCTGTTCTATATATTAACTTTAATAGGGCAGAAGCATTTTTAACCCTATCAGCACTTTTAAAATTTACCCTGCTACATAGGCGCCGACTTCCCCTCTGCCTGGTGGGTGCTGGACCCGTCTGCCCGCCTCTTCCCGCCCCAGCACTGCCCTCGCCCCACCTCCATTCCACCCCTTCCCCAAAGTCCCTGCCTTTTCCCACCCCAACCCTGTCCCCTTCCCACCCCCATTCCACCCCCTTTCTCAAAGTCCCCTGCCCTGCCCTGCCTCTTCTTCACCACATCCCCTGACTGCACCTCATTCCCACTTCTCCCCCTCCTCACGGAAAGTCCTAAGTGCTGCCAAATGGCTATTAGGCGGGGGAGGGGACGGGAAGTGCTGTGAGGGAGAGGAGCGGGGATGCAGTGTGCACGGGGGGGTGGGGAGGAGGAGGTGAGGAGGGGGAGCTTGGCTGCCGATGGGTGCAGAGCACCTGCTAATTTTTCCTTGTGGGTGCTCCAGCCTCGGGGAGTTGGCACCTATGTCCTAGTACGTTCTAGGGATGTAAAATATTAAACGGTTAACAGCTAATCCATACGTATTAGTCTTACTGTTGTTATATTGCAATTAACATTTCAAAATGCCACAGCAATACTGATGGGGGTGGGGGGGCTGGAGCTTGTAGCTCCAACTTGGGGCACAGCTAGAGCAGCCTGTGCCTGGTGGAGATGGCACCACTGGGGGCAGCCCAGCAACCCCCTTCTCCTAGCTCTGCTTCTCTTGCAGCTGGCTGCAGCAGTGGGTCTGCTGGGGAACCACTGGGTCTGCCCTGGCACCGCTGCTTTCCCAGCAGCGACCCACCAAACTAGTGCACTTAG
Organism: Chelonoidis abingdonii; assembly: GCF_003597395.2. Lineage (NCBI taxonomy): Eukaryota > Metazoa > Chordata > Testudines > Testudinidae > Chelonoidis > Chelonoidis abingdonii. The sequence continues at coordinate 76,948,754 of NC_133769.1, read as the reverse complement.
CAGGGCCACCTGAGGGGGGGCAAGTGGGGCAATTTGTCCCAGGCCCCACAGGGGCCCTGTGAACCCTGGCCTGGTGGCGGTCCGGGTCTTTGGTGGCATTTTGGTGGCGGAGGGCCCTTTGGTTGCTCTGGGTCTTTGGCGGCAGGTGGCCCTTCAGTGCTGCCAAAGACGCAGAGCAACTGACGGGCCCCCCGCCGCTGAAATGCCGCCAAAGACCCAGACTGCCGCTGGGTGAGTACAAGCGCCGCAGCTCCCCCGCTTTGCCCCAGGCCCCCTGAATCCTCTGGACCGCCCTAGCACTTAGTAACTGGGAGAGCAAGGGGGAAGATCAGAACAAGGCACATGGCGCCCAGCCTTGCATGCACAAACGATCCCCCAGCCCACTGTACTCCGCTTCCAAGGAGAAGAAGCCCCTCCCCCCCCCCAAGCCAGGGGTAGATTGTGAACTTAACAGTTAACCAATATAATTTTAATAATTTAAGCAGGTACTTTTAAAAAAATTATGTTTACATGCATAGTATATTCTATGACTCAACTGGGTTTTACTGTCTTTGTTCCTTTTCTTTGTGAGTCTTAGGGTACGTCTACACTGCACGATTATTTCGAATTAGCTTAAACCGATATTACAAAACAGATCTAATAAAATCGGTTTAGCGCGTCCACAGTGGGATCCCGAAATCGATTGTTTGCGTCCATGGTCCAAAGCTACCATCGATTTCAGGAGCGGTGCACTGTGGGTAGCTGTTCCTCAGCTATCCCATAGTTCCCACTTCCGTGTTGAGAGCACAGTGCCTGATGGGGCAGAAAACACTGCCCCGGGTGGTGCTGGGTACAGCCTCACCCCTCCCTTTGTGAAGGCAGCAGACAACCCTTTGGCGCCTTTTTCGCGGAGTGCATTGAGCAAACGCCATAGCACAGCAATCTTTCCCTTTTTTTTTTCACGTGGTGGTGGGGGGAAATAAACTGAGGAGCTGTTCCCTGAACCACGCCAGACACTGTGTTTGAACCTACAGACATTGGGAGCTCAGCCAAGAATGCAAATAATTTTCAGAGACTGCTGTGGACTGTGGGATAGCTGGAGTCCTCAGTACCCCCTCCCTCCCTTCATGAGCGTCCATTTGAGTCTCTGGCTTCCCGTTACGCTTGTCACACAGCGCTGTGTATCCTGGAGTTTTTTATTCAAACGCTTTGGCATTTCATGTTCTGTAACGGAGCTGGATACAACAGATTTGTCTCCCCATACAGCGATCAGACCTAGTATCTCCCGTACGGTCTATGCTGGAGCTCTTTTTCGATTTCAAACTGCATCGCCAGCCGTGCTGATCAGAGCTCCACGCTGGGCAAGCAGGAAATGTAATTCAAAAGTTCGCGGGGCTTTTCCTGTTTACCTGCCCGCTGCATCCGAGTTCAGATTGCTGTCCAGAGCGGTCAGTGCTGCACTCTGGGATGCCGCCCGGAGGCCAATAACGTCGATTTCCGTCCACATGAACCCTAATCTGAGTTATCACTATCGAATTTAGCGCTACTCCTCTCGTTTGGGAGGAGTTCCGAAATCGATTTAAGGAGCCGTTTAACTCGATATTAATGATGACGTCGTGTGAACGGATACAGCGTTAAATCGGTATATCGGCCATTAAACCGATTTAAAGTCGCAGTGTAGACCTGGCCTTATGTTCTCTAAATTCACCATTGAGATGCCCTAATGTATCGGTATTGAGAACTTTTAAATAAGTATAGTGGCAAAAAAAATCCTTAAGTACTCATAATGCTACTGTCCCTCCACCTCTGTTGTCAACAAGCAGGATGGCACTGGTGAAAAATGAGAATTCTGGTCTGGTATGTTTAGTGTGTGTGGTGGTGGTGGTAATAGTAAAAGGGAATAATCTGCTAAATACAAATTTGCATTGTAACTGTTATATAGTGCATAATAGTGTTCTAGACATAAGGCAGGAATAATAATAAAAGCCCCTGCTCCAGGAACATCCACTTTTATTTTAAATGTAATGCAATGAGTGAGTTCAACAAATAAGTAGTGGAATAGGGCAGGAGAAGGGTTACCTGTTTGTCTGTCCTGCTGTACGTCTCTATCTTTACGATTTCAATAGGTTATTATTTTAATGATCAAGTTTCTGATTCCTTGTTATTAACAAGAAAATAAGTTTTAAGGCTCCATCTTAAACACTTCTAGGAGTAAAGTGAAACATATTCTTGTGTAATTGCATTGATTTCAATAAGGCCACTTTTTGCATAAGTGTCTGTAGGAGTGGGATTTTTAAGGGAGACTTGGAAAAGTACTACTAGGAAGAACTACTAATATACCTTTTTGTTAATGGTAGAGGCATTCATCTTAGACCTGAGAGACTTTTTTTTTAGTTTACAGTAGAGCTCCCTCTTAGTAATTTTGAGACACTTGTCTACTTACTGGAAGTATTAGCCATAAATCTACAAAGTATTTGTCATATCATGTAAGCTGGTATGGTTTCTCAGCTATGCCAGCAGATGTTATATTTTCACATAGTACTTTGTAATTGTTCACTTAAGCTGCAAAAAATAGTAGCTATATTATGGACTACGTTTTCCCCCATTATAATGAATTATATTTTAAAAGGGATAGTGAATCAAAATTTTACTGTTCAGCTGATAGAAGCATGCATGTTTCTGATATATACTGATGTAGGACAACAAGCTAGACAGTTTTGATTTAATACCATCACTGACAGCATTTATGTTTTTGCACTAGGAAATGAAGTCATCTAAACTGAGAGGTGTTCTTTTGTTATTGGCAGGGTGATGAATGATTTAAGAGGGTGCAAAGAACTCTGATCTGTATATCTTGTACTTGTGGCTACCATATTCTAGACATGACAATCTCCTGACCTAGTTGTAAAGAATATTGAGAAACTATTAGTGAGAAAGAGCTAAAGGAGAGAACACCCTGGGGCTGAATCTGTTTTGTAGGGGTATTAACAGAAGTAGTAGTCTACCTCTGTGTAATGGCTACAAGGATCCATCCTTCTGAAATCTACCTTTTCTTGGCTCATTCCCAAACACAATATTCAATAAATAATATATTCCTAATCATTTTAGAGCATACTGTAACTGTGGTGCTTAATACTGCCAGAACTTACAGAAAGTGAAAGTTCTAAATGAGGCAGAGAGATAAACACCCTAAAGGTAAAATTCCTGCTACCACAGTATTCCAGTACGTTCTGTTGTGTGGCACAAGAGAGGGTAACTCAGTTTTCATTAGACAAATTTAGTGAGCAAATGCCCCAAGCAAAACATATTTTAAAATACCCCTTCGGTCAGTGTTAGTGAGGCTAACGCCTTCTCTCCTCTCCCTCCCCTCCCTGTTAAGTACAGGCACTAGTATTATGGCAGAAGTCAAGTCACCAGGATTTAAGATTGGTATGATGCTTCAATGCCTATTAATGACGGACACTAACAGTGATTGCTCTGTCTTGGAAGCCAGATCCTGGTGTGATGTTCCATTTGTTGCTCTTTCTCCAAGCACACTCAGAGTGAGTAAAACTCATCTGATGCTGTTCTTCCTAGAAAGGGCAATATATCCTCCCTTGGACAGAGAGAGAGGGGCTACAACCGAACCTCGACCACTGAGGCAGTCTGTCTCTGTGACTTGATGAGCCATGATTCTACCATGAGCTCCCAGGCCACATCCACTTTGAGACCCTGTTTGTCTGCCATTGAATCAGTGTTGATTTCTGATGGGCAGAAGGGAACACTGTTCCAAAGATGAGCCAAGGCACAGGTTGCTGTCCCCAGCACAGGCAGATTGAGATAAAAGAGTCATCAGATGCATGACCTGTCTTGGGTTCATTTGACCAAAGGCCAATAATCTGAGAAGGCCCTTTTGGCTCCCTGGTACCAATTTCCACGTCAGCATATGTGGTACCCTCTTAACTGGCTGACTACGCTGCCTTTAGTAGTGACCCTTTGGCATTGCCCCTGGCACTGAGTGCCTTGGTATCCAGATCCTCAGCACTGAGTCCTAGTGACCATAGCCCCAGTACCTTCCACTTTGGTATCAGCTACCTCTGTGGTACCTACTGTCTCAGCACTATCTTGGCATCTAGGTCTTTCAGCACGTGTATGACTTATCTATGTACCAGTCAGCTCACGTTGAGATACTGAGGGTAATTTCAGTTTGAGTTGGCAGTATGCCAGGTTAAAGAGATACTAAACTCTCCTATTCCAAGACAGGGTACAGCTGACAGAGTGGCCTCTTTCAGAGGAATTTTCCTCCTCTTGGTGAGCATAGCAGAGACTCATCTCTGTCACCTTTCCATCCCTGGCTTTCACACTGGGAGCCAGTGAAGGATTCTAGGGAGGAGTCCATGATGGGAAGTAGAAAGAGGCCAGGGGTTTGTAGGGATTATCCTACTTGGTACCCCTGTGTGTCCTCCACTTCAGACCAACAGTGGTCTTCCTGGACACCCTGGGGTGGGCAGCCATACTCCAGGAAGCCCATTAACTGTCTCCAGGTCTAGGCCATCCTTTCCAAAGAGACAAATTAAGCTGCTTCAGACAAGCCAGTTGATATTTGAAAGGCAGAAGGAGGTGAGAACATAACATAAGAACGGCCGTACTGGGTCAGACCAAAGGTCCGTCTAGCCCAGTACCTGTCTACCGACAGTGGCTAATGCCAGGTGCCCCAGAGGGAGTGAACCTAACAGGCAATGATCAAGTGATTTCTCTCCTGCTATCCATCTCCATCCTCTGACAAATAGAGGCTAGGGACACCATTCCTTACCCATCCTGGCTAATAGCCATTTATGGACTTAACCATGAATTTATCCAGTTCTCTTTTAAACGCTGTTATAGTCCTAGCCTTCACAACCTCCTCAGGTAAGGAGTTCCATAAGTTGACTGTGCGCTGCA
>NC_133769.1:76931463-76941565 GCF_003597395.2 Chelonoidis abingdonii | reverse complement strand
AAATGATCCCAGTCAATATGGGGATAATTGAAATCCCCCACTATTATTGGGTTCTTAATTTTGATAGCCTCTCTAATTTCTCTTAGCATTTCATCATCACTATTACTGTCCTGGTCTGGTGGTCGATAATAGATTCCTAATGTTATATTTTTATTAGAGCATGAAATTTCTATGGAACATGTGGATTCGCTTAAGATTTTTACTTCATTTGAATCTACATTTTCTTTCTCATATAGTGCCACTCTTCTCCCCCCGCCCCCGCACGACCTGTTCTGTCCTTCCGATATATTTTGTACCCCAGAATGATTATGTCCCATTGATTGCTCTCAGTCCACCAGGTTTCTGTGATGCCTGTTACATCAATATCTTCCTTTATCACAAGGCACTCTAGTTCACCCATCTTATTATTTAGACTTCTAGCATTTGTGTACAAGCACTTGTCCCTGTTTATTTGTCTGCCCTTTTCTGATGTGTCAGATTCTTTATGTGACTGTTTATCATCTGATCTGGCCCTTACATTTTCCTCTTCCATTCTCTGCTCCTGACTATAACCTGGAGATTCTCTATCATTAGACTTTCTCCCCTAAGAGAAGTCTGTGTCCGATCCACATGCTCCTCTGCAGCAGTCGGCTTTCCCCCATCTCCTAGTTTAAAAACTGCTCTACAACCTTTTTAATGTTTAGTGCCAGCAGTCTGGTTCCACTTTGCCCATCTCTCCTGTATAGGCTCACCCCATTCCAAAAGTTTCCCCAGTTCCTAATGAACGTAAACCCCTCCTCTCTACATCATCATCTCATCCACGCATTGAGACTCTGAAGATCTGCCTACCTGGCCCTGTGCATGGAACTGGGATCATTTCTGGGAATGCCACCATAGAGGTCCTGGATTGCAGTCTCTTCCCTAGCAGCCTAAAGTTGGCTTCCAGGACATCTCTCCTACCCTTCCGTATGTCATTGGTACCTACATGTACCACGACCACCGACTCCTCCCCAGCACTAAACATAAGTCTGTCTAGATGCCTCGAGAGATCTGCAACCTTCGCACCAGGCAGGCAAGTCACCATACGGTTCTCCCGGTCATCACAAACCCAGCTATCTATGTTTCTAATGATCGAATCTCCCATTACTAACATGTGCCTTTGCCTAGCAACTGGAGTTCCCTCCCCCGGAGAGGTAACCTCAGTGGGAGGGGCAACCCCAGCACCATCTGGAAGGAGGGTCCCAACTATGGGAAGGTTTCCCTCTGCTCCCATTGACTGCTCTGCTTCCCTGGGCCTTTCATCCTTCTCAGCAGCGCAGGGACTGTCTGACTGGAGGTGGGACAATTCTACAGTGTCCTGGAAAGCCTCATCAGCATACCTCTCCGCCTCTCTTAGCTCCTCTAGTTCCGCCACCCTGGCCTCCAAAGTCCGTATGTGATCTCTAAGGGCCAGGAGCTCCTTGCACCAACTGCACGCATATGCCACCCGCACACAGGGCAGGTAATCATACGTGCTACACTCAGTGCAATAAACTGGATAGGCCCCACTCTGCAGCTGGGCTTCTGCCTGCATTGTCTCCTAGTTAATGGAAGGGTTGTTTAAAGCAAGAAGTTTTGAATGTAGTTTGGTTTCTAGTTTTTAAGGGGACTAAAGGGGCACAGATAGAACCGATAAGGGACCCCCTCTCCCTCCCACTCCTCTACCAAACTGCCTTGCGAAACTCCTTGTTAGCAGCCCCTGTTTGCAAAGCTCTCTGGTCGCTTGTGCACGGCTTTATAAAGCCCTGGCCTGTGTGAATGCCCCGCCCACTGATTAAGGCTCAGCCAATTACCAGAGGCTTCTAGCTTTCAAACCTTCCTTTGAAGCTCACAGCCTCCAACTGCCAGCCACAGCACACAGTCCTTCAAACAACCAAAACAAACAAACAACGGACAACGGAAGATCAGCACACGAGCAAGTTAACCCGAATCACATACTCCAACATCAGAGGGTAGCGTGTAGTCTGGATCTGTAAAAGCAGACAGGGAATCCTGTGGCCAGCCTTATAAGACTACAGACGTTATGTGGGAGCGTGGCTTTCGTGTGAATACCACTTCGTCAGGCACGGTAGTGGAAATACCGTGCGTCTGACGAAGTGGGTATTCACCCACGAAAGCTCACGCTCCAAAACGTCTGTTAGTCTATAAGGTGCCACAGGATTCTCTGCTGCTTTTATACTACCAACAGTCACTTACCCCACAGATGCTGTATTTGCTCCTCCTTCACCTGGAGAACTCCCTTGCGAAACTCCCTGTTAGCAGCCCCTGGTCGCTTGTGTGTGGAAGAACATCAGCTGCCAGGGGAAGAACTGCTGCAATCTCTCCATCCTTCCTAGATGAGGCAGTTAATTTACCCATGTGTGCCTCAGTTGATGAATTCAGAGTATTCTGGAACCTGATGAAGTGCATGGAAGCAACTTTGCTGAGCCCCTTCAAAGTGTTTCAAGAGAAGCAACACATGTCTATCATGGTGGAAGACTGCCTGCATATCACCACAGGCAGTGCTAGACATGTCTGGCACTACAGAATGCAAGATGGCCCCTGCAATAACCATGAGGAGGTCAGCATGGCTTCAGTCTTCAGGGATCCACAGGGTGGTCCAAGTAACAAATGAAGGCCTCCTATTCAAGGATAATGAAGTGGATGAGACCCTTCTCCATTTCCTTAAACTTTTCAATATCACATCCTATTTGGGCCTCTACATTCCTACCTCATGGAGAAAACAGTCATGCCAACAGCCTTCCTTCAGACAGTGCTTCCTTGTCCGATATTACAGTGAGTCAAGAGGACCTCAGAGCTACAGAGGAGGAGACAGACTCCATCATAAACAACTCTCTGCGTTCGATGTTGCCCCACAGTCTGAGGCTTCCACCAGGTAGCAAGCATAATGACGTCAAGATCCTGGTAGAACGACCTGTGGATCTGTATGCTTAACACTCCCACCCCTTCTTTTGCAACTGTCTATTTTTATTTTCAGAAAGGTTAGTATTATTTTGGACTGGTGGATGCTGGAGATCCTAAGCAAAGAGTATCTTATTCAGTTCTGATCCCTTCCCTGGATCTTCAGTATGTCAGCATTGTCTTTTGCCGTTACAGGTTCCAACTTTTCAGTGCATTGGATTCTCGGCACTAGATTGTAGCCATTGACCTCCAAGATGCCTATTTCCATGTACAGTAACTCCTCGCTTAAAGTCGGTTAATGTTGTTTCGCTGCTGATCAATTAGGGAACATGCTCGTTTAAGGTTGTTAAATGCTCCCTTATAACGTTGTTTGGCAGCTGCCTGCTTTTTCCACTGCTTGCAGGAAGAGCAGCCTGTTGCAGCTAGCTTGGAGTGGGGATGGGAGGCAGTCTCCCTACCAGCTCCACGCTCTCTTAAGTTCCCTGTGGGGCAGCCACCCAGCAGGCTATCAGCTGCCAGCAGTTCAGCTGTCCTTCTCCCCACTGCCATGTGCTGCTCCTTCCCTTTGCCTTGGAGCTGCTCCTGGGAGCCTCTTGCTTGCTGTGCAGGGGCGGAGAGAGGGGGGTAATGTCAGTGTGTCCTCCTTCCCCCTGTTCCTACCCCTCCCCGCCCCCGCTTACCCCATCCATAGAGCAATGGGGAGACAGGATAGGGCTCAGAATGGAGGGAGCTTGCTGGCCATAGCTGTTCTCTCAACTTCCTGATATACATATTTAAGACGGCAATGACTCAGAGTGGAGTCAGCGTACTTAAAGGGACAATGCGTCTGTGTGTGTGTGTGTCTCTCTCTCTCTCTCTGTCTCACAGGGTGTCTCTCTCTGTCTGTCTGCCATGCTGTCTCCGATCGCAGTTCCCAGTGGCCAATGGGAACTGCTGGAAGTGGCATGGGTAGAACTAGAATTCTGAAACAGAGGAGCATGCAATAGAGTTGCCAGGTGTCCGGTTTTCGACTGGAACGCCTGGGCAAAAAGGGACCCTGGTGGCTCCAATCAGCACTGCGGATTGGGCCATTAAAAGTCCGATTGGCAGTGCTGCAGGTCTAAGGCAGGCTAGTCCCTACCTGTCCTGGCACCACGCTGTGCCCTGAAAGTGGCCAATAGGTCCAGCTACTAGGTGGGGTCATGGGGCTATGCATGCTGCCCCCACCATGAGCACCGGAACCATGGCCAATGGGAGCTGGAGTGGTGGTGCTTGTGGTTGAGAGCAGCATGCGGACCCTTCTGGCCCCCCTGCCTAGGAGTCGGACCTACTGGCCGCTTCTGGGGTGCGGGGCAGGCGGGGAGCCTGCCTTTGCACTGCTGACTGGGAGCTGCCTGAGGTAAGGCTGTGCCCCCCGCCCCAACCCAGATCCCCCTCCTGTACTCCAAAACCCTCATCCTCGATCCCAGAGCCTGCACTCCCCAGCTGGATCCCTCAGTCCTCCTGCACCCCAGAGCCCGCATCCCCAGCCAGAGCCCTTACCTCTCCCGTAGTCCGAACCTCTCAGCCATGGCTATCCTCTTGCTATCCTGTTGCCAGCTATCTGGATTTTTATCATATTTCACAATCTTTGGTGTTAAAGTACCTTCAGTGACATCTGCTTCTTGAGTCAAGCTGGAAAAAAGCAGAAACTTCTTCTTTCCTTTGATCTTTTCATTTACAGTAGGTAAAAAATCTTAGGTATGATTTCCTCCTTCCTGCCCACAACCCACAAATTGATGTCTGTTTAATTTGAAAAATGAGACTAGGTGAGTGGATTTGCATGGGTTATTGGGAATGTATTTAGTGTAAGTTCTCTTCTCTTTCAGAGAGCTGTATATAATATTATAGGAAAACTTTCTTGCAGCAGAATTAGTATCAGTAGGTAACACAAGGTTGACATGAACTATGTTTAACAGCAATAAAAACACTATACTAATGCTCCTAAAGTAAAAGTATATATTTCAAAATATTTTTCTTACAAAATTGTGAACACTGTTTTTATATTTGCCCGTTTGACTATAAATCCAGCTTTCAAATGATATCTGTTGCCAAATTACAGTAATTACATTTTTGTCTACTGTTAGGGTGAACTAATTTTGAGCAAATAAACTCATCCACTTAAAGCAATATGCTGCTGAAGCAAATCTGTATTGTGAACTTTATGTAACTCTTCAATTGTAGCTTTGAATAAAATGGCAAAACCTTGTGGATACATAGTTTTGACTCACTGAAACTGTAAGCAATAGCTAAATCAGGGTTTTGGTTTTTTGTTTTTTTTAAACTTGCTCATGCTGGGAAGATAAGATAACAAAGTCCCAAAAAAGAAATTCCCTTCTTAAAACTTGATAACTCAAAGATTGAGTATGCAACTGTGGTTTTAAGGTTTAAAGTTCATATTTTAGTGACATGAATGGTTGTCTAAATGTTGGTATTGTGAGGGGAGGAGGTATTAAAGCAGGGATGACAAAACATTTCAGTTGGATGGAAAATGAGTTCTGAAAGCTTGAGAACTCTGGTTGGAAACAACATAAGTACCTAATTCTGTGAAGAGTGCCCTCTGCTCCAAGGTTTTGTCTAGATACCAAAAACTTTTAACACTAGCTCATGACAAGTGGTAGCAATAGTAGAAGATATTGTGTAGCTAGATATGGTGTCCAGCATTTATTTATTTTACCACTATTTTACCGGGCTACAGGACTACTTCTACCATTGTTACTGCTGGTGGAGTTGCACTGATAATAAATTACAGCTTTAAAGTTTGCCAGTGTAAACCGAACAAATTTGTTCCTGGTGGGAACATAGCTACAGTTTCTACATCTCATTGCCTTGTTTGTAACTTATTTTAAAAATAATGCAGCCCTCTCCCCTTTCTGACTTTGTTCTCATCACCACCTCTTCCCCTCCTGTATTTTTGTAGATGTTCCTCTCTTTTTGGTGTCCTTCATGTAAAATATAGAGCTCCTGAAACTGTAGGATTGGTGACACTGGAAACAGTAGTCCTCTTCATGCAGATAAAATAGGAGAGTTCAACCTTCTGCATTCTACACTGCTGATGTGCTGTACTCCAGTTGTGGAATGATCACTTTAAGAGATGAGGGCAATCTTTAATCTTTGTTGTCTAGTGAGGCTTTCATCAAAGGTAGATTATGATGGTGATTTTTGTGTTGTGGATATTTGCAGTTGACCAGAGACTAGTAATTTATGTGCCACTGAGTGCTGGTGACGTGGGATGGACAGTGGTGAAAAGTAGCAGAAGTCATTATCAGTCCCCTCAGTTTCTTTTGACTTCAGCATTTTTTTTTTTATTTTTATTTTTTTAAAACTTCTGAGTGCAGTCTCTGGAACAGTGGCATTCCTTGACTAGCTTCAGCTTTAGTAATTAGGTATAGCTATTCTGGACTCTTTCACTTCATTTTTAAGGTGCTTTATTCTCTCCATTGTATATTTCAAGTTTACTTGCAAGTATGGATTGACAAAAATGCCAGTGGGAGAAAATAAGTTCAATATAAGCAAAATGAAAATGAGCAATAATGTTTGTATACTTTTACTGGACTACACAAAATATTTCCTTCTGTCCTCTCACTTTATATTCTAATCAGTAGTTGAAAGTTTCCTTCAAATCTGTAGCTTTGCTCTCTGTCCGGTAACCTTTTTCTCTTGCTTTTTTATCAGGGCTGTCTACACTTCAGTCCTGTAGCAAGCCTCTTTAAAAGCTAACGCTTTTTACATTGCCTCTTGACTGAAGAGAGAGGATTGATCTACCCCTGTGACCTTTATAGAAAATCTGTGCTATGGGACTTCAGATTAAACCAATAGGTGTCTGTGGGATAAGAGTACTAAAGGACAAGTATGGAGTGCATTTCATAATGCCCCCTAACAAGTCAGTGAATTTGTGTATAGCTTGTCAATCCATGGTGTTCATTTTCAAAGCACTTGCTAATTGCTTGTGGTGGTTTGTAAAGTGTTTTAATCTTACCCTCAAGCTGGATGAACTAGAAATGCCTTATTTAATTACTAGGTTAATGGTCTCCTGCAATGGAGAAGACATTGCTTTTGGGTTGTTTCACAAGTGTAAATGTCATCCCAAATTATTAGTTAATTTCCAAGAGATTGTATTTCAAATTTAAACAGAATCTTTCTTCTTTCCCTGCTCTTTGTTCTGTAGAAACTACCTGGCATTACAGTAGCTGCTGGAATTCAGGCAGTATTGACTTCTATCGTAAGACCAGGGTATTAACCTTCATCCTGACCTAGGTCATGTGACTGGGGCCAGGAATTAAAGTCTGTTGCTTTCCAACATTCCTGTGTGACAAACCCTTATTACTCATGACATAGTTTAGTATAACAGACCATAGGCCTGGTCTCTATTTTAGGGAAACTTTTTAACTTTCCACCAATGCTGGTAACATAGGGAGTTCTAGCATAGACAAGCTGCTGGCTTCTACTGGTATTTTTAACATTGTCACCTATTCCTGGTTCAGAGCAAATCTAATTGACATAGTGTTAAATTCTGTCTACATTATGACCCTGTTTTGCTAACCCTGTGGTGGAACTGAACTGGATTTGGCAACAGCAGGGAAACTTTTAGAAAGTTTTCCTACTACGGAGAGGAAAATATTTATTTAAATGAATACTAGTAAGGTGGTAATGGTAATTCTAAAAGTAATTACATTTCTTTTACAACTAAATACTCTAGAGTTGGGTTTTTTGTTTAATTCATCATCATTTTGATTGGTTTTACCTTTTCTTACTTCAGTCAGCTTGGACAAACAGATTGCTCATTTTCACTTTTTCTTGCACACAACATGCTGGGACAAGTCAAAGATATAAATTTAAACATAGTGAGAATTCAGCACCTCTCCTTTCTCAGTTACAACCCATGTTTTGTTGTCAAATTTTATAACACATGAAGCTATTAAGTCTGAAAAGGCTGTTCATGTGGATTTTCTTCTTCCTTCAGCAGCACCTCCCCCCCCCCCCCCCCCCCGTATATAAATGAAGGGTATTCTGTAGAAAATTGCCCAGATGTTTTTGGCTTTACTTCCAAGGCCATGTTGCTACCTCTCAGGATGGTAGTAGTCTGTCTTAATGCCCCAGCCAGTTCCAGAGTTGGATGTTTTATGTGAGAATTTTAGATCTTAAGTATTTTAAACTAAGTTCTAGCCTTTCAGGTTGCAGAAAAAAAGTCTGAGATATGGTAACTCTCTAAAAGCTCAACAACCAGAAAGAAAATTTAAAAAAACAAAACAAAACCCCAAATGTATCGTTTTAAAAATCTCATGGTTTTCTCTTGTCTCATGATTTTCTGAATGCTTGGACTTCGCAATACTGAGAGTGCCTCTTTTTGGACTGACACCTGACAAGTCTTGCATAGAGTAAATTGCAAAATACAGAATGGTTTGGTTTGTTTAAAACTTTCCTTTTTTTGTCTCTTTTTGTATCTCCTTGCCTTCGCCCTCTTCTTCCCCCCAGTACTGGAGGGCGCATGCTGGTCTGGGTGCAACTCATGGATTACAACCACACATTCCATTGCAATTAAACTTTTTTCTTCCCCTTTCTGATTTTGGACTCCCTTTGTTGCAGCACCGTAGTGACCCCAGGAGATGACTTGCAAATTAAAATTAATGTTTTCTGCTAATACGTTCTAGGGCTGTCAAGAAATTAAAAAAGACTAACTGTGCAATTAAACTATAATAGAATACCATTTATTTAAATATTTTTCGATGTTCTCTACATTTTCCAATACATTGTATTCTGTGTTGTAATTGAAATCAAAGTATACAGTGCTTGCTTCGTATTTATTTTTGATTGCAACTATTTGCACTGTAAAAATAAGAGATACTATTTTTCATTTCACCTACTACAAGTACTGTAGTCCAAACTCTTTATCATGAAAGTTGACTTTACAGATGTAGAATTATGTACAAAACTACAGAACCCAAACCACCAAGAGTGTTGCTCTTTTAAGACTTCTGAAAGTATACTCCAGACCGCATGCCTCAGATTTGTATGGCACTTCAGATTCTTAAATTTTGGGTTGAGTGCTGTATCTATCTTTAGAAATTTCACTTTAGTATCTTCTTTGCATTTTGTTATATATGCAGTGAAAGTGTTCTTAAAATGAACAACATGCTGGGTCCATCCGAGACTGCTATAACATGAAATATATGGCAGACTGTGTGTAAAACAGAGAAGGAGACATACAGTTCCCCACCCTCCCGCCCAAGGAGTTCAGTCACAAGTTTAATTAACACATTATTTTTTTTAAAAGGGCATTGTCAGTATGGAAGCATGTCCTCTGGAACGATGGCTGAAGCATATGACACTCTAGCACATCTGGCACGTAAATATCTTGACACTAGCTACAACAGTGCATTGTAATTAAGAAGTGAGTAGCATTATCTCCCATAAATGTAAACAAACTTGTTTCTCTTAGTGATTGGCTGAACAAGAAGTAGGACTGAGTGGACTTGTAGACTGTAAAGTTATGTTTTTGAGTGCAGTTATGTAACCAAAATTACATTTGTAAGTTTCACTTTCATGATAGATTGCACTACAGTACTTGTATGAGGTAAATTGAAAAATACTATTTTTGTTTACAAATATTTGTATTTTTATCATTTTTACAGTGCAAAGTGAGCACTGTACTCTTTGTACTCTGTGTTGTAATTGAAATTGATTATATTTGAAAATAAAAAAAAATCCAAAATGTTTAATAAATTTCAATTGGTATTCTATTTAACAGTTGTCATAAATAGATAGCTAAGGGTTAATGTTTCTTTTACCTGTAAAGGGTTAACAAAGGGAACCACACACCTGACCAGAGGACCAATCAGAAAACTGGGTTTTTTCAAAGTCAGGGAGGGAATTTTTGGGGTCTAAGTCTTTTGTCTGTCTCTCAGCTATGAGGGGTTTCTTTCTGTCTTCAAGCTTCTGATCTTCAGTTTCAAAGTTGTAAGTACAAAGGTAGCAAAAAAATAGGCTTTTATATGTTTTGTTTTGTATTTACATGTGTGGAGTTTGCTGGAATGTTTAAATTGTATCTCTTTTTGAATGTCTGTTTATTCATATTTTTCTTTTAAGTAATAGCCCTGTGGATTGTCAACTTGATGCAGAGATCGTGTTCATGTGTTTTTTCTTTCTTTTTTATATAAAGCTTTCT
>NC_133769.1:76877214-76931206 GCF_003597395.2 Chelonoidis abingdonii | reverse complement strand
CCCTTTGTGGTAAGACTCAAGGCTTCTGAGTCTTGGGGTTCCCCAGGGAAGGGTTTGGGGAGACCAGAGGGAGCCAAAACCCTGGAATTTTTGGATGGTGGCAGCGAGATGAAATCTGAGCTGGTAATTAAGCTTAGAGGGGTTCATGCTAGGCACCCAGATTTCTGGACGTTAAGGTCCAGATTTGGGAGTTAGGCTTATGATAACAGTGCCATTACTTTTATGAGTTAATTGCGTGAGTTAACTGTGGTTAATTGACAGCCCTAATATAGTCTTAATAAAACCATTGTATATTACAAGATTGGTAGAATAGAATTTAGAACTTCTACAAGTTTAATTTTACCAGGTATAATTTAATAAACAGGCAAGGTGTGTCCAGATCAGGAGATGCCCTTCATTATGAAAATTAAAAATTAATGATTTAGAAATACATTTATCACTATCTAAATATAGAATGAGAATTTTTATTGTGTTGAACAAAAACTTGGAAAACCCAGATAGTAAAATCTCCTTATAGAAGCTGTTGGACAAAGATCTAGTTGGGAAGACACCAGCCTCCAAACTTAACACTATAAAAGGAAGATCCATCCATTCTGTTTCTCTTCAAAGTTTAATAATCCATACAGAGTCAGAAGATATGAGTTATTCTATAATCTATCTAGCTGTCCATTCCAAAACTTTTTTTTTTTTTTTACACTGATCTGGATGTGCATATACCAAATGAAAATTCCTGATAAAAAAACCAAAGTTTCTTTTGAAATCTGGTCAACTGTCATGATTAATAGACCATACGGATTTCTTACTGGAAGTCTTTCACTTCACATAACTTGAACGTGTGTGCAAAGTCAGAGATGGTGTGCAAGTGGCTAACAAGTGCCTTTTGCCTGTATGATCTGTTTGTGCTATTTCTGAGTGTGAGAGAGTGCTGGAAGGTAGTCCGCCCCCATCTGGAAGTCCTCCGTGAACCTAAGAGCAGGAGGTACTAGACTAGGGATTCTCTTAACACAATCTTTGGTGGCCTCCGAGTATGGCCCCCAGCTCTTGCTGGTGGTCACTCTGACAGTTTTTCCTAAAATACTTAGATCTTTTTTCTAATGTTAATTATGAACATGTACACATCCAAATCACAGTCATTTATTTATGTAAGTTTTTTTTTGCAGGCTGAATAATAAAAATAATGTAGAGTTGTCTCTTCTTTATTAGACCTAAACAGAATAAAAACACAGATAAGGTGCATGTCATGTTCTTGTCTTGTTGTACTTTTTTGGTTGCATTTTTGTTTTAGACGTGCTAGCAAGTAAGTCTGGGTTTTGTGATATTTGTGTGTTTGTTAATATCACTTTTCACAGCAGCAGACTTGTTAGCTATCTGGGAGGCAGTGAAAAGTCATATTAACAAAAATATAAATATCACTTTTCACACCAGAGTTACTCAGCCCTAGCATGGTGGGGGATAAATTAAGCCTTGAATGGGGAGGGTAAGTAGGGAGGCAGTGAGGGCCGATGGGGTGGATGGGTCAGGGGATGGAGCCTGTCAGGCCCTGCGGATGGGGGGCCAGTGCCCGTGGCCGGAGCCCGCTGCTCCGTAGCCAGAGCCCTGCTGCTCCTGGGAAGGTGGTGAACTTGCACTACCTGTCCTCTCCTCCAGCGTTGTGACTCCAGAGTGGGGGCAGGGCCAAACCCATCCTAGTGGTCCCCGGGCAGGGACTACCGTTTACTCTCATCCCTTTAGTCAATGCCCCAAAGGCTATGGCCTCAAGAAAAGTGGCCATATTTGAGAGAAACTATACTACACCAGGGGTTCAAATGAAAGCGCAGGACAACAAATGATAAAATGGGAATGGGCATGAGGGTCATAGGTTCACAATCAGAGATCCAGAAGGGGACACCCAGGATAGAACCCCAGACAGTACCCACTCCTCTTCAAATATGTCAAGGGAGCCAGCGCATGTGGCCCAGATGAACTCTGCCCAAATATGTGAGCCAAGGGAGGAGCAGAAATAGCCCCCACAGTCGCAGAGCACCTCCCTGTCCAACATCCTTCTCCTCCTGGGGTCATAAATGGGCACTTTGGCCAGTGCCAGAGGAGATTGATGAGGAGGTCTCTTGACTTCATGGGGCAATGGGCAGGGTGTGCATAGAGGAAAAAGGTGTGGGCGGGGGGAGGAGCTCAACACAAGCTTCTGGAGCAGCAGGGAAAGGGGCTGCAACATGATGCGCTGCAGATATACATGTGCCAGGGTCCCCCTCACACCACGAAAAAGGACAGGAGTCAGATAGACGTGAACTGCTCCAGGTACACACCCATGCTCACAGTACCAGCTGATATCCTTAGTGGTCTACAGGTGGCCCAC
This sequence comes from Chelonoidis abingdonii, assembly GCF_003597395.2. Taxonomy (NCBI): domain Eukaryota; kingdom Metazoa; phylum Chordata; order Testudines; family Testudinidae; genus Chelonoidis; species Chelonoidis abingdonii. Next base: position 76,928,853 of record NC_133769.1, on the reverse strand, counting down.
TGGGGTTTCTCACCCTCCACAGGTGGTTAAAGGTCCTGCCACTTGGTGTAGGGGCAGGACATGAGAGAGGAAATGAAACGTGTGGAGCATGAGCATGTACAGATGTGCCCTTGGCACGGTTCAGAAGTGAACTGGCTGCACGTTGCACAGCCACCTTGGGTATGCAGAGGAGGTGGCTGGGGGGGGTTTGCGGGGTAGGGGCCTGATGAAAAGGTCTGGAGGGCCTGGGGTGAGAGGTGGTCAGGGAGCACCTTCCTGCAAGACCTGCTCAAGGAAGGTTTGAGAGGCAGGGGGTAAGGTAGCAGGTGAGCCAGCACTCTGATCATGAGGCATCAGTCAGCTCCCCTAGAAAAGGGTGACAGGGGGATGTACGAGCTAATTGGCTGATGAGGCTGGATGAGCTAGGTAGTCCAACAGCTGCAGGGTATAAGAAGGACACAGGAAAGGGAGTAACCAATGCTAGCGGAGCCCAGTGTTTGCAGAGATCTTAAGGGAGGGAGATCTCAGTTCTTTCCCAGCCCTGCGGAAAAGGGCTAAAGACAGAAGCACTATGTGTAATATTGCCACATGGAACTCTGTTGTTGGGGATGGGAGTGTAAATAAATAACATGACGTTGCCACTCAGTGGACAGTCTGAGAGGTTCCTGGGATGTCTTAGGACAGGGATGGAGCACACCCTATGACACCGTCTTTATGAATGGAAACACTTAAATACCCCACCCTCCAAAGGAAGGTGAAAAGGAACAGAAACTCAAATTTTGAAATATTTTAAATCCTAAGACATGGAAATATGACAACATGCAGAAAAGCACAACTGGAAATCATTTTCTGACACATGATAGTCCAGCTAGTTTGAATGACATAATTCCAGATTTTCAGTGTTCCATAGTTGTAAATATTATCCAGTAGTTTGTAAATAGTGATATGACACAAACAAAATTCTTTTATGTTTTGCAGAGTGGCTGTTCTTTCTATTTCTTGTACTACTAACTGTACCTTTGGGGTTTTTTTAAGTATATCATTTCTTTCAACCAAGATGGGGTATAAGATTGTGATTTATCAATATATTAGTTACAAGTAAGCTGCCCTGAATTTTTTAAATTTGATTGACAAAACAGTTCTGGGAGGTACAGATAATCCTGTAAAGTGTTATATAACAGGGAGGATTTCCCCTTTTGCTAATTTCTAAATGTATATTTTACTATCTACACTACATATAGTATGAGCAAATTAATGTTGCTGTGAGAACCTTAACTTTTGCACTGTGTGCTTAATGCAGCATTAATGTTCTAGATTTAACTTACTAAATCTATTTTTAGCCATAATTGAGGATCCTGTATAAAGCAAACTGGAACTTGCTTCATCAATGAAATTTTACATGCTGTATTCTAAAAAACATGTTCTTCCCTACATTTGATTTCCATTGGGAAAGGGCAAAGGTTTTGTCAACAGGAAGAGTTGGGGGGAAAGGGAGTGTCTCACTTGTTAGGCTTAGCAATATCTCTAAAACTTTAGTTATATAATTAAAAAATCTTTCCATAACTCAAGTACACAGATGTGCCCTGTAAAGAAGCCTTGTAATTATTAGATTTGGTAAGCATTGCTTAAGAATCAGTTGTGAAGTGTGTGGCATACAGTATCCTTGAATGTATTGACTTACTCACCCACATTACTGATGTTTGGACTTTTGGCTTTACTGTGTGTCCTTTTTTTGCCTCTGGATGGTACTACTTTTTTTTAAGTTAAAAGATGTTTTCCTTTCAAATGGAAGAGTGTAGGTGGATAACTTTTGTTTCCCATGACCTCGTGAAGCATGGGAAGTAACATAAAACAACTAAAATCTCCAAACCATGTTTTAGTCTGTGCTTTTTAATGTGCTTGATCTGCAGCTCTTACTATTGTATGGGATAGTGTCATTTTAAGTTAATGAAAAACTATTGTGGCAGCTCCAAATATACCTGTGTAAAATGGCTAATATGCATTGTTTTCGACACAGTGCAATATGCACGGTTCACCAGCTCATTAGTCTGGCTTAAACTTCAATGAGCCAAAGGGGCTATACATAGCTGCAAAGTTCAGGGTGGCTTCATGCAGGTGGGAGAGAATAACTTTTGTCCTCACCCCACCTAGCACCTGAATAGTAGGGGAAAGCCTCCTGAACCGCGTACTGAAGGTGTTGCCCTCTGTGTACATGCTTGGGGATCTCCTCTCTAAGGAGGGATGGGGGCAGGAGTTGCTGAGGTTGGTAGCATGTTAGATGGAGAAGGGCTCTTGCTGGAGGCTGGTTGGGAGGAGACTGGTGAGGCATTTGGGGCTGGGATATTTGGGGCATGGGGAGGTGACGGTGTCTGCAGCAATTTAAGTTGTGCTGGAGTGAGTGGTGGCTTGGGTAATGTGGGCAGTGTGGTGTGTGTGTGTGCGCGCGCACCTATAGATTGCTTGGGACAAAGGTGTGCTAGGGCCAGAGCTCCTCCCCACCTTTTATTAGTTGTTGACCTGCCATTTCTACTGTCATGGTTGCCTCAGTCAGCAGCAGGGCTTTGTGAGAGGTGAGGCAGAGAGGCTGTCTGACAGCTGCAGAGCAGGCACCACCACAGCTCACAGTGATGTTGAGGAGCGCTGCAGAACAGTATTAGCAGCCCTGCGAATGCATGACATCCGAGTGAGGGCTGTGGGGAGGCATGACAGGGCTGCCAAATCCATGAGTGTTGTGTGAGATATATGGCAGCCCTGGCTATCTGTTATAGTTTGGTTGGATATTCATATTCAGAAGTGTCTGCATGCATTCTTTCCTATATGATGCATAAAAGCAGAAAGATGTTGAGTGCTATATAAAATATATGTTGCATGGATATAGATAGGTATATATACAACAAGGCATTTAGCTCTTTGCTTTTTTTCTAAATAAATTTGTTACACGTGTAAATGCTAAACAATCTGCTCAAGTTTTTATTTGATGCTATTTTTTCTTTATATAGCTGTTATCTCTAAAACATTTTTCAAAACAGTGAATCACTCTTGTAGATTTTTATGTAAAGTCTAATTTCCGTGGTGATGCTTGTGTGTGTGTGTGTGTGTGTGTGTTTTTTTTTAGTACAGAGTGTACGCAAGTGTGGGGCATGTCAAAACTCCATTGTAAATTGGGCCCACATTGTTTAAAAATACATATCTTAACCTCCCCCCAACATATACATATATTTCCATTGGTACAACTAATTGATAGTAAAAACACTTCCATTGACTTAAAAATAGTTTCTTAATAGTTAACAGAGGAGTGTTTTGCCTTGTTAAGATACTTATTGACACCCTTTCTCCCACCTAGGGTGACCAGATGTCCTGATTTTATAGGGACAGTCCCGATATTTGGGGCATTTTCTTACATGGTTACCTATTACCACTCCCTTTCACGCTTGCTATCTGGTCACCTTTTCTGTCACCAGACAATAGGAAAGGAAAAGGAGGTTATGTGTATACTTAAGATGTTGTAGTAGCGCCACTGTAGCACTTCAGTGCAGGCACTCATTGCAGTGATGGGAGGGGTTCTCCCTCACTGTGGTTAATCTACCTTCAAGAGGCCATAGCTAGATCAGTGGAAGAATTCTTCTGTTGACCTAGCACTGTCTACACTGGCGGTTAGGTCACCTTAAGTACAGTGCTCGGAGGTGTAGGGTTTTTCACACCACTGAGTGATGTCTGTGGTGTGGCTGGTAGTAAACCAGAAACTGGACAGACTGCAGTATCTGCCTACTCATCACTGGCAAGGGTGGGGTTTGGACCTGCTGCCTTGGCCTACCCCTGGGCTGCCCTCTGCAACCCCCAGTACCTTTTAGCCTAATGCTAGGCCACAGCCTGGGGCTTTCCAGGCTGGAGCTCCTCAGCCTTTCCCCAGCCCAGCTTCACTCAGATACTCTGCTCAGGTCCCTGCAGCCAAGTCCATCTCCCTCTACAAACAGAGAGAGACTCTTTGAGCTTCTGGCTCACAGCCTCTTATAGGGGCCAGCTGTGGCCTGATTGGGGCATGGCCCAGCTGCAGCTGCTTCCCAATCAGCCCAGCTTAGTAGCTGCTTTCTACAGCCACAGCCCCCTCCCAGGGCTGTTTTTAACCCTTCAGGGCAGGAGCAGGGGTCCACCCTGCTACAAGGAGCTAGAGGTATAGAGGGGAGCACTCTTGTACGGAAGATATTGCCTTTCTTCCTCCTCCACCCTGTCCCTTCCTGATTCCATAAAAATCCCATTCTTACAGTAAAGGCATTAGAAATTAAGCGGCTAAGGACAGTGCACAAGTCCAAAGATATGCCTTGTTTATACTTTCTGCTGGTGTCTATTCAGGATCACTATAAATGGATCTTTAACCTTCTTAAATCAACCATGATATGCTTTATCTCTCAAGTGTTTGTTCTAGAGGTACAATCATCTCTTGAACTCAGCTGACTATTGCAAAACTCCTCCATGTAAGTAGTAATAAAAACTTAATTACATTTAGTTTTCTGTGAAGTCAACTTTGATTAACAATTTATATACACCTGTACCCTGATATAATGTGACCCAATATAACACGAATTCAGATATAACACAGTAAAGCAGTGCTCTGGGGGGAGGGGGCTGCGCAGTCCTGCGGATTAAAGCAAATTTGATATAAAGGCAGTTTCACCTATAATGCGGTAAGATTTTTTGGCTCCCAAGGACAGCCTTATATCGGGGTAGAGGTGTATTTTGGAAGGTGTATAGTCTAGTACAGTGGTCCCCAACCTTTTTCATCTGGTGAGTGCCAGACAACAAGCCGAGGACTGTGGCTGGCGGACGAGCATCCGCTGTCAATAGGCGTCGCCGCCTAAATGCCACCAACAAGTAGCGTCATCCAGAGGTGTCACCACCGAAATGCCACCGAAAATCAGCAGCATTTTGGCGGCGACGCCTCTGGATGATGCTGCTTTTTGGCAGCATTTTGGCAGATGCTCGTCCGCCAGCCAGTACGCATGCGCACATAGATGCCCTGGTGGGTGCCATGGTGCCTGGGGCCCACTGGTCTAGTAGCTAGAACATGATACAGATTCAGAAGTTCTGGGTTCTGTTCCTGACTCTGTCCTTGACTTAGGATGATTCTGGACAAGCTGTTTAACCTTTCTCCTCTTTGCTTTTGTATTTTACAAATTGATATGTTTCACAGTTATGTTAAGAATTTTTCCCCATAAAGCACTTTGAGATCCCCACACTAAAATATCCTATATAAATATAATACTTAAGGTTCAAGAGCAGAAGTTTTATTGCATGTTGCCATATACTTGAATGGATGGATGAAGGTATAGCTTATTTATACAGCAGGGGTCGGCAACCTTTCAGCGGTGGTGTGCCGAGTCTTCATTTATACACACTAATTTAAGGCTTTGCATGCTGGTAATACATTTTAATGTTTTTTAGAAGGTCTCTCTATAAGTCTATGATATATAACCAAACTACTGTTGTGTGTAAAGTAAACAAGGTTTTCAAAATATTAAAGAAGCTTTATTTAAAATTTAAATTAAAATGCAGAACTTATCAGTTTAGTGTGATCCTTGCTCTTGCTTTTCCTTGCTGAGTTTTCCAATGTCTGGCACGTATTCAGATACTTTAAGCTGCACACAGGCTTCTGAGTGATCACTTGTTAACCGGCTTCGAGAGGGGCAGAGGACAGGTTTCATGTATGAAAATACCTTTTCACACAGGTATGTGGATCCAAATGCTGAAAGCATTGCAAATGCAATTTTCTTCAAACAGTTAAATCTCACTGGCAGGGATCTCCAGCAGGTCAGAACAGAGGCCCCATGATCTCTCTCGGTAGCTTCAAGTGCGCTCTGCAGATCCACAAACTTTGATGTCCACAATTCTGAGCTTTTTAACTGAATGAATTGCATTTCAGAATCAACACCCATCCACTGAAATACAGACAAATCCAAGTCGCTTTCATTGAACTTTTCAGGTTTAATTAGAAAAGAAAGCATTGGGCCAAATCGCTGGAAATCTTGAAATCTGTCAGAAAATTCTGATTCCAGTTCTTGCATGTACTTTCCAATCTTACCTATCGACACGTTGCACTGTCAGTGTCGATAGCTCTTTTATGAGTTGGAAGTAGCAGAAAGTAGAAGTTTGAATATCCCTGGAAAAAACTGCTAGTTTCACAACAAATGCTTTCCAGGCTTCATAAAGATCCAAAACTGTTTGCCTTGCACCCTGGAGACAGAGGTTGAGTTTGTTTAGGTGAGCGGTGGTATCAGTTAGAAACATGAGCTTACACAGTCATTTGTCATTATCCAGTTCGGGGTAGTTTTGTTCTTTTTCCGACAAAAAGGCCTTGATTGCATCAAAACAGTTTACAAAGTGCACCAAAACCTTGCCACAACTTAGCCACCAAATGTAGCTGTGAAGTGGGATGTCATTATAAGCACTGTCCAGTGCTTGAAATTGCCTGTGAGTCAAAGCAGATAGAGCAACAAGGAAATTCACAATTCACACCACTGTATTCATCACATTCTTAAGCTCTGAATTAGAAATTTTAGCACACAGGTTTTCTTGGTGGATGATACAGTGAAATTTGACTCTCGGATGACCAATTTGATCTCCAAGTAACTTTGCAAATCCCTTCTGTTTTCGGACCAGGGCAGGAGCACCATCTGTTGTCACACAAAATATTTTTCTGATGTCAACTCCTTGTTCTTCAAAATGGTTTACAAAACTTTCCAATATATCTTCCCCCTTTGTGGTGCCATGCAGGAGTTTTAGGCAACAAAGTTCCTCTTGGATTTCATCAGAAGCACAGTATCTTGCAACAACTGCCAAACATGGAACGTCGTTTATATCCACACTCTCATCAACTGCAGCACTAAATACTGCTGTTTCAATGCAGTCGTCTGCTTTTCCTTAATGTTTTCTGCCATTTCACTTATGCATCTCTCAACTGGCAAGACGGGCAGTTCTTTTATTCTAGATATGATTGTATCTTTATTTGGCAAATCATTGAACAGAATCTCCGAACTGCTGAGAAAAACTTCTTTTATATATTCCCCATCTGTTAACGGCTTTCCATTTTTTGCAATGCACTGTGCAATCTTGTAACTTCCTTCTGTAGCTTGATTTTTACTTACACTTAAGCTTTTAAAAACACTGCTTTGCTTCTCATAGGCTGCTACAGATTCAGTCTTGATTGATTCAGTCTTGTTTGCTTTGTCAAGAACGGTTTTCTCGTGCTTCGTTTCAAAATGTCGTCGAACACTTGATGTGCGACAAACAACACTTTCATAACAGAAAGCACAAATAGCACGGTCATTCTTTTCAATAAACCCAAATGTGTCTGTCCATGCAGGCTGAAATGATCGGACATCTAGCTTCGCTTTCTTAGGAGCTGCCATTTTGTCAAATGTTCCCTTTAACACTCAGTGGGGAAAAAAATGGTGATAGAAGGCAGGCACAAGGTCAAATGCAGTGTGGTCTGAGATAAGCAATTTTAAGATGGGGGTGCTGAGCTGCACCACCTCTTGCCTTGTGTGCAACCTTCACTGTCTCAGGACCAGTGGGCCACAGCGGGGAGGCTGCAGAGCAGTGATCCAAGGCTAGGAGCAGAGCCCAGGGTGGCCTGCAGGGACTCCAGGCCAGAAAGCAGACTGAGCAAGGCTGGAGATCTAGACCCAGGCTGGTAGGAGGTCAGCAACTGGAACCCAAATCGGCAGCTGTGATGAGTGAGCTGGCTGCGGTAGGGCTGAACAGGGCCAGAGGCCTGGACCCTGTCTGGAAGGGGGCCTGCACAAGGTAAGTGGGGCTGCGGCATCAGGGGACCCTGACTGGCAAGGGGCCAACAATGGGAACCCCAGAGCGGCAGCAGGCTGAGCGGCTCAGCCCGCTGCTGCTCTGGGGTTTCAGCCACGGACTCCTGCCAGCTGTGGTCTCAGCCTCCGGCCAGCCTGAGATTCCTTCCCTCAGGCCAGCAGCGGGTGCTGAGTGGGGCTGCAGCTGGGGGGACCCCGGCTGGCAAGGGGCCAGCAGTGGGAACCTCAGAGCGGCGGCAGACTGAGCGGCTCAGCCCACCCTGCGTGCCATTAAAAATCGGCTCGTGTGCCACCTTTGGCACGCATGCCGTAGGTTGCTGACCCCGGTATACAGTAATTGCGGTACCTATCTTTGTAGAGAACCAAGATATTCTCAGTACAGCAGAAACATTTTAAAACACAATTAAATGTAATGAATATAAAAAAGGATTATATAATTCAAAAGCCAAATGATCTAGTGTCAAAAAAAAATTTGGAAAAGCTGTCCCATAAGTTTAATACTTAACAGAAGACAGAACTTCTCTGGAAAAACCTTCAAATGTTCTTTTTATCTAAAGGCTAAGGGAGATGAACTGAAGCAGATATTTAGACCAAGTGAGTTCTGCACCTTAGAAACAGTTTTGTATGTAAAATATGATTCTGAAGTGCCATGGGGAAAGCCTAAAAATTGGTTGGTATCAGGTCACCAATATCAATCTGAATGAGATACTGCAGAAATTTACAGGATTCATAAGTCCTTGAGCCTGTCCAGAAGTAGGGAATTTGGCAGTGACAGAAGGAAATAGCAGCCCAGATGCTGAAATGCATGAGGTAATTGCCACAGTTCAAGGTAACTGCACCTGTATTTTCCCCTCTATGGTTCAGCAAGATCAATCATGCTCAGGCTTCCAGCTCCTCTGGTTGTCACTTCTGTTCGGTGGAGACATGAATCTCATTCCGTCCTGACCAGGCTATTTGCAGGGTGATAAGTTTGCTGCTGTGTTATTTCCAGCAAAAATCAGGCTGCCCTAAGCAAGCTTCTCTGGCTTTCTCTTTGGAGACTAATAACAGAGCGATTCCCCACTATTATAAGGTAGTACATAGCACTTCCTATGGAATCCTGTTGTATTCTTAAGGTAAAAGCACTACAGAGAAAACATATGAATAAAGGAACCTGCACACATACTAAAGCTTTCCAGAGATCACCCCAACCCTAACATGGGCTCTAGCAGGAGCAGACCACTCAAGGAGTTTCCTTTATGCTTTCAAGTTCATCACAGCTTTGGCTCAGAACAAGTACACAGTCTTATGGGGGCTTCAGTAGGCCCAATCCTTTCAACCATTCCCGATGGATGGGGCCTTCCGTCTATGAACGAGAGGCCCTGTCCGTTTGCTAGATCAGAAGGAAGGCCCTGATCTAATTTAAAAAAAAACAACAGGCTATTTATCCAAAAATCCTTTTTGTCTGTCTGTCTGTGGAGAATCCAGTTTGAGTTAGTATATCCGGTTTGTGTTTTTCTCTGGAGATATTAGTGTGGAAAGTGAATTTGCTCCCTATCTATCCTTCCCATGAAAACACATAGAAACAGACCGTTGCTTTTTTTAATGCAATAGACTCTGAAGGTGTTAATGTTTATCTTAATTTCTTAAAGTTTGTCTAATATTGTCAGTCCATCACAGTAATGTACTAACAACCTGAAATATTCTTGACTGTAACTTTGACTCAGTTCATGTCCATCCTTATAGAAATTTCAGAAGTCTCTAGATTCTCTCCTCTCCCTCAAAATCCCTCCCCAAAAGCCACTGGTAAAGTCATATTTTTCTTTACCATCCATTAGTACCTCACACTGATATTTATTTATTTAGTGGACAGCAGTTTATTTCTAATGTTATCTAATAGGTGTATTTTGGCTATTTTAAGGATGCATGAGTTTGAAGGGTAGATTTATGCTAGTGTAATAAATCCTGTATCACTAAAATATTTAAGTGCATCCCCCTTGGAGTAAATTAAGTGATACAGTACTTTTCATTATTTTGATCATGGGCAAGAAAGCTTAGTCATTCTGTATTCTGAAGAAATGTAGATACTGTTAGAACTCTGCCCTCCCTCCACCCCCCAATCCCCAAAAAGAAATTAATATGAGCAGGGTGTGTGTATGTGAGAGTAAAATAAACTTACTATACATATATTTCTTCGGAAAACATTAATTAGAGGCTTATTTATAGCTAAGCTCTCAGTGGTTGTAGCATTTGCCTTCTATAGCAATAGTTTGTTTTTTAATGCCGGTGAAAGGCTAGTTGCTCTGAACTGAGCTGCTCTTTATCTGATACATTTTTTTAGCTTTGGTTTCAGCTTCTGGCTCAAATAACCCTAGTCTTCCAAGTAACAAAGTATATTGTGATAAGTTTAGTTTTTACATGACATTTTTTTAGATCATTTCTTACACACTAAGAATGAACAATATTAGGAGAATTTAAACATTTCCATTTTTCTTATCTCTTTACCCGTTAGGATGGTCTTCTTTCCGAAGCTGCCTGCTGAAGTGTGAACCAGCTCATACATAGATGCTAAAGTTTTCTCACTCAGGAGTCTCAAGTCAAGCAGCTAAATAAGTGGGTTGACTTTTGAGGTTCTGAGCACTGAGTCCAAGAAGTATATTGGAACTGTGGGTTCTCACTCTCTCTAAAAATTAAACCACTTATTTAGGTGGCTAAGTATGGCTTTAGCTGTCTAAATTTAGGCACTAAATTTCAGAGTTGTTATTTCTAATCTTCTCTATTAGGCATCTTGAATGGAAAGCTATTTTTCTACTTCTTGGCTTTTGTTTCTAAGATAGAGGAATGAAAAACTCTGAGACAGATCTAATTACCTGGTGGGTAAGGTCCTCCCCACTCCCAACCTTACATGGATTCCCAGTGCTAGCAAGACATGGAAGTTTTAGTATTTCCAAATATATTAGGATTTTTTAAAAAGCAGATGGGCCATAAACTGCCTTTAAAAATTACCAGGTAAGAAAACTTAGTGCATAAGTGTTCATAAAGACTTCTTGCATTTTGATGAGACTAAACATGTATCTCTGTTTTGTATGAAGCAAGAAGACTCAAGTGGGTGCCTCTTAAAGCTAAATGCTGGAATTATCACCGTATTTAATACAGTCATTTTTAGGAACATGCTGAGAAGGGAAACTGCAGGACACTTCCCACATCTGTAATTTTTCAGACACTGCATAGTACCAAACTAAAATAGGCATGATATAGGCCTGTGGTGCATGTTTGTATTTTTCTTTTCTTTTTTTTTTTAAAGAGCAAATTTAAACTTGGAGCCTGCAGATGTCAGTTCAGTTCTGTTAACTTTACCTTAAAGTAATTTGAGCGTAGGTGCTACTGTATGTTGACTGAGCAGCTCAGTATCAGATATCACTTCTTCTTATTTTATGTGCTCTGGCAGGAGCAGACTTTCAAAACCACACCGAACAAGTTTCTTTATGGTTTAGTTCATCACAACTTCATCTCAGAACAAGCACACAATCTTAGGGGCTTTGATAGGCCCTGTCATTCCAGCCCTTCCCTGAGGATGGAGCCCTCCAGCCATACGCTGCTCAACTTTTTCTAGAGTCAAAAAGTAGGATGTTGGAGCCCGTCAGTTGTGGGTGTGTGCACGCTTGTGTGCACTCTTTTTCTGTCTCCTTCGTTTGTCTCTTGTCTATGTAGATTTTGAGCTCTCTGGAGTGGGAATTTTGTCTCTACATTGTCACAAGTTTAGCAGTTATTAATACTGTACAAATGATTAAGATTAAACTAAAATTAGATGGCTGAACTACTACAGTATATTATTGGCCATAGTAAATGCAATATGATAGAAAATATCTTCACTCGACATTTTATTTTAGATGCACATTTTAAGTAATATAGGCTTATTGATTTTTACAGTTTAGCGTTAACATGCTCAATATGTTTACAAGAGCATGAAAACAAAAATAAAAAATGGTTGTCTAGGGAAAGCCACTAGAATGCATTCTAGTTTGAATAGTGCTGTCTCTTAAAATAAGAAATAATAGCCACGAAGGCAGCTCAGTCTCATCAATCTGTTGCCCTCTCTGCTTTACTTAGCAAGAAGTGCTTAAACTTTTGTTGGCTCTAGTAAAATAAATCACAGTTTACTGTCACATATCCTGAATATTGTACATAAAGCAGACCGGCTAACGTGGTGGCCCCCAAACTTTGTCACTCCATTACCTGCAATGGAATCTGTCTGTGACCTCTGCTGGGAGCGGGACCCAGAGGCCAAGGCCGGAGCTGGGGATAAGGGGCACTTCCTCCCCACCCTTTGTGGGGCAGACCAGGTCCCACTGTGCCCCCTGAATGTACCTCCATCCCCCTTTCAGGGGGCACGCCCCACAGTTTTTGGGGACCACTTGGTGAAGGATTGACTAGATTGAGTCCGTTTTGATTTCTAGAAAAGGGTTAGTCCAAAATCTGATTGAAGTGGTTTGGGGAAGATGTGAGGAAGTTTGATCTCTGCTTGCTTGTTACTCAGTGCTTAATTACATTCTTTCACTTCCAATTTAATATCCTTTTCTTTTCTCCCTTTGTCTATTGTTTTTCTTAATTTTCTTCTTCTCTTCCCTGCCCTCTGCTCACGTTTACATATATGATTGTTTTAATAGTAGTAGTTGCTTAATTGTAACCTCTTCTTGAAATCACTAGAAAATATATTAGAAGATGATGAAAGAAGACACTAAGCTCTGCTGCAGGAGATATTTAAAATTGTGTTAATATCAATGAAGCTGATGACTGGGTTCTCGTCTTGTTTAGCAAATGCTTCTAAAATGAGTGTGTGTGAGGCAAAGCAGGCAGTTTTAAGCTGTCATGTTGACAAAGTCCAGAAAAAAGATTTGGAAAAGAAAGAAGATGGGGAAGGGAGGATGTTCATGCCAAAGAGGTGCATATCATGCTTTTAATGATCCATAATGAAATGTATATATTTGTAAGCATGTCCTAATCTCAAATGCTAGTATTATAACACACATAAATGTATATGTGCTCTAACTAAATTGAGAAATTAACTTATTTTTCTATATTCAGACAAATAAAGCTACTATATTTACATAATAGGAAGTTTAATATGTTGACCCAAATTTGAGATAAACATTCAAAGACATTTCTTTTGGTTTCTTCGCAATAGTGAAGGCACTAAGTTCTGTGTGGCAGTACCCTACCTTAGGTAGGCAGAACAAGAGACTGAATGGAGGGAACTAGAAAGGGAAGGGAAGGGCTTCTCACAGAAGCTCTAAATGCTCTGTGGTCAAGGGCTGTCTCTGCATCTGCTTATATCTGTGTGTTCTGCTGATAGTGCCTAATGAAAGAGTGCAGGATATCCAAAATCACAGCTTTATGAACTTGTCCATCTGTGCCTCCTTTCTCCAAGTTAGGGGTGGCCCTGGAGTGAGCTCTGAGTTTCACTGGACAGGAACTTCTGTAGCTTTGTAAACCTCCTGAATAGTGAACCTGTATCCATTTGACTGTGACAAAGATTCCCTTGGACCATGTAAGAGAAATGGAAAAAGGCTTCCCCTGAAGATTTCTAATGAGCCTAAGTATGTTTGAAAGGCCCTTCTTGGGCCAAAGCTGTGTGGAGAGTTTTTCCTCTTGGTTAGAATTAGACATACTCTAAAGTGAGGTCCTTTTTATGCATGGTGAAAAATCTGGGACAGGTGCAAAGGGCCGCCTGGTTGTTATGCAAGACAAAGTACAGAGGACTACAGGACAGCATAGAGAGCTCTCTTGTTCTGGGTGAGGTGACTGTCCTATGGTACCAGGAATTTAGTTTTAGGACAAGGAACTGCAAATCTACAAAACAGAGGCTTAAAAGAGCTGTGTAACCCAAGAAAGGCTAGGTTTAGGGTTCCAGAGGAAGTATACAAACCAGAAGGGCAGAGACAGGCTGTCACCTTCAGGAAAGATGACATCTCAGGGGGTCTCATTCTCTCTCACCTTTTTACCAGTCCTCTTAATGTGCTTTAACACAAAAGCTTGAATCCTACAGAAGCTAGCTCTTTGATGAAAAGCTTCTGTGGGAAATATGAGAGAACTGGGATTCTGGCTTTCTGGCCAGGCAGACTCCTGTGCTGCAGCAAGAAGAAAAGAACTGTTTCTCTAGCTTGAGTCCTACCGTGTGCAGAAAGTTGGCCTCTGCAGTTGCCTCTGGCCACTACTTGTATTGTGACCAGAGAAATGCTGAAACAATCTACCTTGAGTTTTTCTCTTGCAGTAGCATTTCTTGTGGGATCTGAAAGTGTCATTCTACAATCCCTCTGCTTTCACTGATTGAAACCTCTGTTACCTCATTGGCTGAGCTTACTGCTGGAGTTATGACAGATGAAAGCAGCAACAGTCAACCTGTATCCCACCTCCCACTGTTAGAGAAGTTATTGAAAAGGTTGTGGTGGGGTAACTCAAGCAGTTTCTTGATTCCTCAGATTTTCTTGACCTTGGTCAATCATCTAACTATAGACCTGGATATGAAGCAGAAACTGCATTGGTTGCGTTATCGTCTTCCAAACAGTGGATGAAGATAGTCTTTGCTGATTCTTCTAGATCCGTTCATATCCTTTAATTTTGCTGACCATGAGACTTTGTGGAGTTGTTGGTGAAGACCAGTGGTCCTCAAATTTTTGTACTGGTTACCCCTTTCTCATAGCAAGCCTCTGAGTGCAACCCCCCCCCTTTTAAATTAAAAACACATTTTTATATATGTAACACCATTATAAATGCTGGAGGTGAAGCAGGATTTGGGGTGGAGGCTGACAGTTCACGACCCCCCCATGTAATAACCTCACGACCCCCTGAGGAGTCCTGACCCCCAGTTTGAGAACCCCTGGTGAAGACTAACAAGTGTATGGATCTGCTCTTGAGTTGCTCTAGTTCTGTCCTTGAGAGAATACATAGAGTAACTGAGGCAATTAATTTGCTCTGAGGGTTCTCTTGCAGAATGCCATAGGAGTATAGATTGTCACTTCTCTTGCTCAATGTTTATGAGACTGTGAGGAGAGTTAATGATGAGATATGAGGTGGTAATGCTTTCCCTATGCTGAAAACACTCAGCTCTGTTTGGATGAGTGCTAGCTGTCTGTGACTTAATCCAGCTAAGACTGAAAACAGTGTTGGTCTGCTCGGGGAAGTAGCTGGAACAGAACTTATGGTGATCCTCTTCATTGAGGGAATGCAATCACCATTAGCAAAAGAGGTGTGTAACTTGGGGGTAGAGTTAGAACCTGCGATTCCCCTGTATGCAAGAGTAATGGTTATGGCGAAGATGGCTTTTTGCTATCTTCACCTGTCAAGATAAATGTATCTCTTTTCTCTTTGATACTCTCCCCGCTTGAAGGTAGATTTCTATAATGCATTCTCCATAGGCCTATAGAGCATAAAGAAGCTGAAGCTAATACAAAACGTTGTCGCCTATTTGAGTGCAGCTGTATGTTGGGAGCACGTTAGACCAGGCTCCATGATCTGTACTGGCTTCCAGTAAACTGCTAAATGGCATTCCAAGTGCTGGCTTTATAGGACAAAGTGGTGAATGGTACAGGACTGCGTTATCTGAAAAGTCTGCTGCTTGCTGGATTTATGCTGATTCTGACTGCATGTACATTGTTGGGCTGAAGAAATGCTGTGCACAAAGGGAGTGCATGCCTTAAAGAGGCTAGAGGAAATATTTTGTCATTGTTCCCTTCCTCTCCTCCCTCGTTCTGTTAACTGGGCTACTATAAATTCATAGAGCTGTGCTCATATGTATGCAAAGCAGAATTTAAAATAATTTTTAAGTAGCCTCTGCTGATTCCAGGGATGAATTGGAGTGGGGAGGAGCAGAAAAGGTGTGCTTGAGGGGCCAATGAACTGTGAGGTTTGTGAACTGGGGGTACCTGACTACATGGTATGGAGCTGTTTCCAAGCATTATTTACTCTGAAACTGGAACCAAAATAACTTGATAGAAATTCATACCATAAGTTTTATATAAAAAGAGTGCTCTTATTATGAAATGTCTGTCTGCACAGACTTGCACCAAAGTAAGGGCTGGTCTATGGGGTGAAGGGGTGGAGATTGATCTAAGTTCTGCAATTTCAGCTGAATAACATAGCTGAAGTCGACATACTTAGATCTACTTACCACTGTGTCTTCACTGCGGTGTATCAATGGGAGAAGCTCTCCCATCGATTTCCCCTTGTGCTTCTCGTTGAGCTGGAGTACCGGAGTCGACGCTGGAGCGATTGGTGGTTGATTTATTGCGTCTATACTAGACACAATAAGTTGGCCCCCGCTGGATCAATCGCTGCCCATCAATCTGGCTGGTAGTGTAGACAAGCCCTAACAGTGTGAATTACAGTTTATTTAGTTATTTCTATTGCAGGTTCCAAGTAGGCAGGCCCCGGTCTTTGGAATGCAAGAGACGGGATGAAATAGGGACTAAGAGAATGGCAGATCATGGAGGGGAAGGATAATAGGAAAAATGTGCAGTAGTGCAGTGGGGGTGATCTAGAGGGGGATGGAAGGAATTGACAAGGAGAGGAAGCATGCAGAGAGATAGGAAAAGGCAAGACACTTCAAATACTTCATTTTCTAGAAATAAAATTAATGTTTGTGTTGATTTAAATCCTCCCTCTCAAAAGCTTTGTCTTCACTGCAAAAATTGTTTTTTTGCTTTTTTAAATTTGAATAGCTGTCTTAATGTAAAATTCTAGTGAAGCAAAGGCTCGGATGAAATTTTAACTGGTCACGGTCAGCCTTACATCCTCATCTGGGGCTGACTTCAGTCAGCTATGTTGAGGTACAATTTTCCGTATTCCTTGTCTCTATCAGGATTTTACATCCTTGATGGAGAGATGATTTTTTCACCCCTCCAGTGAGGACACAGATACCTCCATCTCTCTCTCCCCCTCGCTCCTTCTATAAATGTGCCAAAGTGTTCAGGAGAACCCAGTTTTTGCGCCCTTATCAGATTTGCCAGAGTTGAACTCTTGTCCTTCACACCTTATACACCAATCACACTTTTGCAGCTCCTCCAGAAAATTGTTCCCTTGTCTAGTCTATCTGGAATCCACAACCAATGTTAAGTTTCTCCAGAGAAATTCTACACCTTTTTCTAAATGCTTCAGATTTTTAAATACTTGGAAATGAGTGGTTGGGAGCAACATTAAGTTCAAAAAATACTTTCTAGTAGATCATATACCCCATTTCCTGTTCAAGGGATTGTCAATAATTTTTTAGTAACTTGTGTTGACTCTTGCACATACTATTTCAATTGTTCAGGGACAAGTTTAAGGTGATCAGTTGATGTAAATCAGTAAGGGGAGAACTGGGATGCTTGCTGGATTCCTTAACTGGGCTTTTCCAGATGTCTTAAACCTTTTGTATAAAAGAAGTGTAGAAATTTGTAAAGAGTGCAGTATTGTTGTGGGGTGGTAGCTAGCTTCCAAGGAAGGCTTTCAGCTGTTTGTCAAGTAAGCTTTTGTTTGGAAATAAAGGAGCAGTAAGGGCACAAACACTTTTTTGTGGTGTACTTCGCTTTTAGCTAGGTAAGTCTGATCAGAATACTAACTGTAACTCTCAGGACACAGTTACAAATCTATCAGCTACTGTTTTCATAAATAGTTAGTGACTGTTAGTGGTAGAGATGAGATTAAAAATAAAAGTGCCACTGTGAGTGGAAGTGAAAATGTATTACCAAGGAAACCAGGTCTTCTGCTTATTAAATCTACCTTACCCTCAAGCATTTTCTGCCCATGACTATTTACATAGATTGTGACCAAAAAAGGAACTCGCTTAATCACTTGTAGCTGCAGACTTGACTTAAAGAATTTCCTCAAAATTGCAAGTTCGGTCATGTCCTAATTACATGAGAAATACCTGAGGCCAATAGCAGAGAGGGCAGATGGGAACTCTGTCAGAAGCACAAGACCTTATAAAACCATTAAACAATCCTGTTAGTCTCTTGTCTTCCCAGCCATGACTTTTCTTTCTTCCTCAAAATTCTGGCAGTGCCAAGATACTAGCAGGACCGTGTGTGCTAGTAATTAAGAGGAGAAAGGACCAAAAGTCTAAATGTCCTAATAAGTTCATTTGAGGTAATGATGCATGATATCTATAGAAAAATTCCCATTGACAGGCAAGGAATTTAATCCATAATAAATGTTTCTGACGTAAAACAAAGAACCACGTAGCCATGAAAAAAATAATCCTGCAGGAATTGCAGCTGACAAACCATCTGAGTATAGTTGCACATTCTTTCATTTATACTTCTTTTTGTTTGTTTTAAATAAAGGAAAGTAGGAAGATGAAGAAAACACTTCCTTCCCCCGTCCCCAAATTATCTTAAAAGATTGGAGAAGGAATTCAGTTAAAATCTTTTTAACTCTAAACTTCTATAGAGCTATATTTTTGCCTCTCTTCAGATGGGTGTAAAAGATTTATAGTGCCACAGCAATCCAGTTGTTTTATTAAAGGGGGAAAAAATGAATCTTTGACATTTAGTCCCCTTCCTACCTACAGGAATCTTCTCTCAGCGTTGTTCTCTGCTGACTGTAGGGGAAGGCCCCAGCCATGTAGACTCCTACTTATATTCACAGAGGTAAGATCAAATGGCGTAGCAATGACGGAAGAGATTGGGGGAGGAGGGATAGACAGCTGCTGCTTCAGACCCATAATCTTAAGAAGCACAGGGGGCCGGAGTACTTCTCCTTGTCATAAGATTCTGTCGTAACTGAGGGGAGGGGAGGGGAGATGTAGAAGGGACTTCTTCATAGAGTAGACGAGAGGGTGTCCAGTTACTCTTCGATCTGCTGAGAGGGAAAGGAGATTGGGGATGTCACCTCCATGCTTCCCTGGTTTTTCTTTGAACTGGGGGAGAATTCTGCAGTTCGGGGGTGGGGGAGGGGGAGGTGAAGTCCAAAACTAGCGAAGGTGAAACACAACCTCATCCCACTGCAGCAGCTTAAAGGGTGGCTATAAGGAGAGCACAGATGGTATGCCTGCGATCCTGGAGGTGGCAGGAGGGAGTAAAGAGCTCAGGGCCAACTTGAATAATCAGCCTGAGCTCCCTGTAGCAGTATCCACCTGCTATCTTTCTGAGGGGGAGGGGGAAAATTCCTTCCATGCACCACTTTTTGTTTGTGTAAATGGGTGTGGTGCACAGACATAGTCTCCTTTTGTTGAGAAGGAGAAAAGGGTGGCAATATGGGCTGCTAGAGTCTTGGGAAAGATTAACATAGGTGCTTTCTCCCCACTTTTCTCCCTTTCTCGTCACTGCCTCTACCATCTCTGGGGACAGGTGACCACAGATTCCCCCCTCCCTTTTCTCTCTAAAGAAGTGACAGATAATGCTTCTTAAACACTCCTTCCCTGTTGGTGCTTCCTGATTGGGGAATAGGTTCCCTCTTTGCTCATACTCACAACTGACACAAACTTATTGAGGGGAACAAACGCTTTTTCTTCCTAGATCTGCCCTGACTGTCGCTCAGGGCAGCAGGAGTGTGTCTCTTCTTTAGCCACCTGCTGCTGCTGTTGCTCTCCTAGTTGGTCTTGCTCTCTGCAATGATGCAGGAGTATAGTTAAGCAGGGTTTCCACAAATTTTGTTACATTATGCCTTTTTTAAATTTTTTGTAGAAGATTGGCTAGTTATTTAACCAGTGTGGTTTTTCTTTTGAAAAAGTGACATTATGTGGATAGCACAATTCTTTAAGAACATAATGACAGAACAAATAGTGAATAAATTGGCCATTTATATTAAAATTTAAAATGTATCCTCAAGTGTTAATCTCATTTCATTAAGGTATTAAAGTCATCATAATCCTAAGAATAAATCTCCATCAGTTTTGGAGGGTACCAGGAATTAGTGTATGACTTGGCCAAATGAACTGTTTTATGGAGTGAACAAGCCTACATGGGAACATAAGAATGGCCCTACTGGGTCAGACCAAAGATATATCTAGCTCGGTATCCTATCTTCCAACAGTGGCCAGTGCCAGGTGCCCCAAAGGGAATAAACAGAATAGGTAAATATCAAGTGATCCACCCCCTGTTGCTCATTCCCAGCTTCTGGCAAACAGAGGCCGGGGACACCATTCCTTCCCATCCTGGCTAATAGCCATTGATGGACCTATCCTCCATGAACTTATCTAGTTCTTTTTTGAACCCTGTTATAGTCTTGGCATTCACAACATCCTCTGGCAAGGAGTTCCACAGGTTGACTGTGCATTGTGTGAAGAAATGCTTCCTTTTATTCGCTTTAACCTGCTGCCTATTAATTTCATTTGGTGACCCCTAGTTCTTGTGTTATGAGAAGTAGTAAACAACACTCCCTTATCTACTTTCTCTACATCAGTCATGATTTTGTAGACCTCAATCATATCTCCCCTTAGCCGTCTTTTTTCCAAGGTGAAAAGTTCCAGTCTTATTAATTTCTCCTCATATGGGAGCCGTTCCATACCCCTAATCATTTTTGTTGCCCTTTTCTGAACATTTTACAATTCCAGTATCTCTTTTTTGAGATGGGGTGACCATATCTGCACACAGTATTCAAGATGTGGGCATCTGCTGCACATTGAGTGGATGTTTTCAGAGAACTATCCACAATGACTCCAAGATCTTTTTCTTGAGTGGTAACAGCTAATTTAAACATCATAATTTTATATGTATAGTTGGGATTATGTTTTTCAATTTGCATTACTTTGCATTTATCAACATTAAATTTCATCTGCTGTTTTGTTGCCCAGTCACTCAGTTTTGAGAGATCCTTTTATAGCTCTTTGCAGTGTGCCTGGGTCGTAACTATCTTTAGTAATTTTGTATCGTCTGCAGATTTTTCCACCTCACTGTGTACCCCTTTTTCCAGATCATTTATGAATATGTTGAATAGGACTGGTCCCAAAACAGACCTCTGAGGGACACCACTATTTACCTCTCTCCATTCTAAAAACTGACCATTTATTCCTACCTTTTGTTTCCCATCTTTTAACCAGTTACCAATCCATGAGAGCACCTTCCCTTTTATCCCATCGCAACTTACTTTGCATAAGAGTCTTTGGTGAGAGACCTTGTCAATTATGGAGCAATTTTCAGTAAAGAGTGAAATTTGGCTTCTTTGTCCTGAAATCTTAAATCCAACACTAATATTCTGAGCAAATCTGGATGGATTAACATACACAAAAACAGCACAGTGAGTGCAACTTTCTCATATTTACTCAATACTGTACCAAATACTGTACCAAAGACAATGTTGTGTTACAAGCATGGAATAATCTGCTCATAGAGGAAGACTTCTTCCTAATATCTCATCAGTTAGTTGAATTATGTACTGAAGCATGAATGTTTAGATCCCTTCTAAAAACAAATGAAAAAAATACATCAATTTTTTGATTCTCTGTTGTAGCTTTAAATGTTCCTTTTAGCCATATAATTGAATTAATCCTTTTTTGAATCCTCAGCATTGTCATGTTAGTGAAGTCTCCTTGTTCTTGTATTTCAGGAGAAGATACATAGGAGCCCTTGACTCACCTTGTGTATACCATTGTTTTTTATAGCTCTGTCATGTTCTTTCTCTATGTAGTCCGTTTTTCTCCAATCTCTCTTCCTACAAAAGTCTCTCTATGCCCTGAGTTGTCATTCCTTTTCTCTTCCTAAATATTTTTTGAGTAGAGTAACCAGAGTGAATACAGAATTCCATATTAGGGTATTCCATGGATTTATATGTTGTTGTAGTTTCCCAATGTTTTCAGGAATTTTGATCCCAGTTTTGTATATTTGTTTTCTTTGCTTTTTTCAGTGTATACATTGAACAAAGATTTTCATTAAACTGTCCACCCAGATTCTTTTCTTGAATGATTGTTAATAAAAAACCAAGCAGTATGTAGGGTAGTTCAAATTATTCCTTTCAATGTGCACCTGGCATTTGTGAACATTGGATTTCATCTGTAATTGTGCTGCCAGTTCACCTGGCTTTGTTAGGTCTTTAAAATTCCATAGTTGTCTTTAGTCTGACTATTTTATGTCACTTGCATCTCTGCAAATGTGATCACTTCGCTGTTTATTCTCTTTTCCAAATCATGAATCAATATAGTGAGCAGAACTGATCATAATATAGAACCTTGGGGAACTCCTCAAGATGTTATCTTTTATGTTATGTTATATGTTTAATATGACAAGATATCTTTTGTCTTCTGAGCAGTTTTAAAATTCATGCCAGTACTTTATCTCTGTCCCATGACTTGTTTTCTCAATAACCTTTGTCAGCTATGTAACTTGTACATTGTTACCACTGTCATCTAGTGTATTAGTTGGTTTTTAAGGAGATTATATATGTTCCTTAGCAGTTTAGTCAATAATTACTAAACTCCTGTGGAACTAATGGATGTTCTAGTGACTTGTTGCTCTTCAATTTATCAGCTTAAAACTTCACTACTTACATGAATCTGTGGTGGTCATAATACTCATAGCAAAACCTCTGTTGTACCAGTAAAATAATTAAATAAATATATATATAAAAATACAAAAAGTCACCTTTTGGATTTGTAAATGGTTTACTTTTTAAAGCTTGAGTGCCAAAGACCTGACAAAACAAAAAACCCTGTTCATTCAGATTGTAAAAGCATGTTGCATGTACTACCTTCTATTTCTTCTCCAAGTGCAGATGAGGCAGAGCAAAGGTCAACCTTTAGCCAGCTCCTCAAGTTACGTTAGTAGACTAAGCAGACTAAGAAGATGTAAATGTCAGGAATTTGCAGCCTTGAATTTAGTGAGGGCAGTATCATCAAGCTGTGTGTTCAAAAATGGTGAGGGGATGGAGATCACAACAGAGATCTAAATAAATTCCCCCAAAAGCAGGCAGTGTGGAATTAAGGTTGACTAGAGATTATTTTTTACTAAAATTAGCTAGAAAATGTGTGGTTGCTTTTTTTTTGTTTTTTGTTTATTTAAACAGTGTGAGCATTTGGTTCTTTTTGCCTTTTGCTTTACAGTTGGCACTCAGTAATGTTGAAGGCTGTAAAGTTAATACAAGCAAATTTCATTCGGATAAAATGTCTTTCTTAATATTTCTTACTGGAAAACCTTTGAAGAATTTGTCCTTCATATATGTGATACTAGCTGCTTAAATGCAAACATTTATTGTGTATTGATTGTTAGTTTTAATTTTAATAAAGCATATAGATTGACCACCACCATTTTTAAAAAAATCTTTTGTTTTCATTTCGAATAGGTTTATAAAATGAATCTAACTGCTGAATCGTAAAAGTCTCCTTTTCCATTGTTGAAAACACAATTCTGTGCTCCAATACGTGAGCTTTTGTTCTTTATCAGGGAGCTATAAATTGCAGTTGCTCTAGATCATCTCCTCTCCATTTTAGGAAATAGTGGAGTTGAAGATAGCGCTAAGGTAGTCATCTTTCAGCCCAATCAGTCTGAACTTGTACTGCTTTTGTCAACAAGACAAATCCTGCAGCACCAGACAGAACTGGTCGACATCTCTGTACAAATAGTAGTACTATTTTTAAACTTACTGCTCCTCCATCCGAATGTCTCTTTGTGGGAGTTTTTTGGGAAATTCTTGACACAAGCTTAGTGGACGAACAACTGATCAGAATATCCTGTTCATTCTAGCGTTTGGTATGATTAAATCTAAATAGAAAATAAAACTTTTAGAGCAAGTAAAGGTAAACAGAATTCAGCTTTGTCATTCATTTGTCATGTTGTGTGCTAACATCAAATAGATGTCCAAAAATAAGGCAGAAGGAATCTGATTAGATGTTTTCATCCCATTTGGATAGTGAATATTTGATCTAAATTTTTCATAACCACTAGTGCACAGTAGTTGCCACCTGTTAGCTGAACACCTAAATTGGCATATCATTTTATTTTTTAACTCTGTTTAGCAAAATACTCATTCTCTCTCCTCTTGTCCCCCCTTTGGAGGATTCTGGGGAAAGTGAAGATGTAGTAGCATGGTATTTGAAACTCTTTAAATGCAATTCATTTGGAGAACCAAGCAAGATCTACAAATAAAACAAGGGGGCAGTAAAAAAAACTTTTGCATTTAATCTGAAAACTGTCACGATTCAGGAGAGAACCTTTACCAGTTTTCTATAATGTCATTATGATTTAAATCAAAAATCAGTGGTGATGTATTCATTTAGGTCCTGATTTTAGTGGGGTAGTTAAGCAGGTACCTCACTTTTAAGCTCTTGAATTATTCCCATTGAATAAGTAAGACTACACCTGCTTAAATTAGACATAGGCTTAAGTGCCTTATTGAATTGGAGCCTTAATGTTGCTGCTGATTATAGGTTAGTTAGAGATTGTGAGTGTGGTAGGGCACTTTTGGATGGATTTCATGGCCAGGGGAATTTAAAATTAGTCAATTTCATGTTTTCAGATGTTCAGATCTGTATTTCACAATATTTTAACCGTGGCGGTCAAAAGGTGGTCAGCAGGTGAGGGCTGCAAGGCTATTGTAGGGGGATTGTGGGATTCCCATGCTTACTTCTGTCGTGCTGCTGCTGGGGACGCTGCCTTCAGAGCTGGCCACCCAGAGAGGAAGGCTGCTGGCTAGGCACCCAGCTCTAAAGCCAGCACTGCTGCCAGCAGCAGCTCAGAAGTGAGGGTTGCAAACTGTGGGGGAGGGGGGGGAGTTACCGTATGTCCAGTTTTCCTGGCAACTTCCCTCCTGGGTTGGGGGCTGATAGCTGGAGGTGCAGCCTCTCCAGGCGGGGAGGTGACAGCTGTGGAGCTTCCTGCAGTGGGGGAGGTTCCTGGAGATGGGTTTGACCCTCCCCGGGAACAGCCCCTGCAGGAGAAGAGGAAGTCTTGTCCCTCCCTATTCCTGGCTAGCTGCAGCCTGCACAGGTTAGGAGCCCCTAGATTTCACGGGAGAGATCAGATTTCACAGTACATAGGGTAGGGCTTTGTAAAAGATTTAAGGAAGCTGGGAGGAGCAGGTAAACAAATCAACACCATAACACTTACATAAAACTAAGTATATGTTTAAGAAATATAGCTGAATAGGCCATGTCAGACTCCTAAAACATTACCTGGAATTTTAGAGATGGGGAAATCATTTTTTTAGTGAACTCTAAAAATTGGCCTCCACTGTCTTGTTTTGTGCTGAATCACAAAGAGTCAACTGGTTGTAGTAGTCATATGTACACCTGCATACATCTGTTGAAATGAAAAATAAACTTGGTTAGGCAACTGATTCCAGTTTACTGAATTCTCATCACTGGATTCATTCTTGTGTAATCTCTTGTGCAGTCACTTCATCTTCTGATAAATCATGTACAATTCAGGTTAGTCTCATTCTTGGGTGTAGGAAGGTGTGTATGTCTGCTAAAATGAGAAGTTGAGGAGGGGAGCAGGAGATGTATTTATGCACATATTACTGTATCCTGAAAGGTCAGGTTCACTTGATCATTCAATTCATATTTCATGTGCTCTGAGAATGTACATGCTAGAGTGTTCAGAGTGTGCCCTTTGCATGAAGTTGCAGTGTGTGCTTGAAGTTTGAAATAGATGGCTGAGAAGGATGTAGTAAAAAAAAAAAAAAAAAAAAAAAAAAAAAATTCTTGCAGTGCCATGTGAAAGCTAATGGCAGTGGAAAAAGATGAGCAGGCTCCTAGTTTTAGATGGTTCATGCTCCAAGTGGTGCTCTGGAGTGTGTGTTTTTGAAAGCACATATTTACTCTGTTATCCTAGACAGAAATCTAATGCCTCTTTTCAACACCGGGGCGGGGCGGGGGGAAAAGGGTTGGCGAGGTGGTGGTGAGGGGTGGAGGAGTATACATTAAATTAACCTATTTTAGTATATGGTTTTATTGAGGGATTTGGTATGTCTATGTGAAATATTGAGTCATTCCCCTAAACAAAGGTCAGACGGAGTGGGAGCAGTCCAATAAACTGTCAATTTTACAAACTTGATAAGAACAGTCTTTTATAGTCAGATTTGGGTGTGGTAGTTCCCTCCTGCTTTATACATGGCTATTTTTATATAAAGCAGACCTATAACTAGCTAAAGGATTCACTTATATGAAACACTGACATTTCCTCAGTTCCAATCACGGATAAATATCAACTTTCTTTGTTAAAGCCATGATTTGTTTGGCGTATGGTCATTTGAAATGAGCAGTTTACTTATTTCTTCCAGGTCTGTTGATTCCTTTGTTCTCAGAAGACATGTCTGGATTTATGCCCAATAAATTCAGGCAAAACCCCCTCTGCTTCAAAGTTCTGTGTAGGGAAGCTCCTTAGGAAATACTAAGCTAGGCTTTTGCTTACAATGTAGAAAAGTTAATAACTAAAACCAGAAAATAACGAAGAGTTCATTTTGGGCCTATCAACAGAATAAGCTTTGTAGAAATGGCTCTAATTATTCAATGCCCACATCATGAAAAATGCCAGCCAGAGGGAACAGGAACAATAAAACTCATTCCCAAATTTGTAATGGCTCCCTTTGCAGAACTGTTATCAGATACCTAGGAAAGAGCCAACATTATATTGTCCTATCCTAGATCTCCTGGGATATTTCAAAATCCCAGGAAACTTAAATGATTTATAGATTTTTAAAGATCAGAAGTGACCATTGTGATTATCTGTCGGGCCACTTGCAGTTCGGTTATAGACTTTCATCCAGTAATTTTTCACCACGTTCTGTAACTTGTGATTGAACTAGGTCCTATCTTTTAGATCGTTCATTTTGAGATTGGGGTGTTTGAACCTGAAAATTTCTTGAGTATTCACGATGACCAGTAGTTATTGGGATTGGATATATATCAATAAACACTCAGAATTTGGGATGGAAGGACTTCTGTTATGCCATGGAACTCTCTCTCCAGGAGACCTTCTCTTCACCTCAGTTGATCATGAAATGCACGCACAGACATATTCATCAAACTCAGACACCCAAAGTGACTGAGGTTTCAATCCAGAGTACATAGTTGGCATTCATGCTTAGTCTATTTGACCTTAATTCCTTTTATGTCTGGAACTTTCCCAAGGATACCAGTCATACTGATAGCACTCTTATTGATGAAAGGCATTTGCCTTTACTTTGACGTGGACAACATCCTCATTCAAGTCCCCAGAAGCCATCAATACCTCCTTTGCCTTTACAGCTTGAGAATGGCACTCCAGGGGGCGCCACAACCAACCTTACAGATACCTGCACCGTGTTCAGCAATGGAACTGGCTAAGGCTCCCTCCGAGGGCAAGCCCGCCAGTAAGGCATCACACAGGACGAGCAAGTGCCACCAATTTCCGGAGCCAAGGCAGAGCCCTAGGTCACAATGTTCTTGGTCTCTGTGGCCCAGGTCTCCCGGCGGTCATTACCAGTCATCAGTACTGTGTTCCCAGTCCCCGTCTTCACGCAGAAACTCTCCCAGGCATAGATAATTCTCCCCCCACCCCCAGTACCAGTTCATGTCACGTTGTTGATTGCCGACATCAAGACCTCGAGGCTGCTCCCCAACACAGTGACACTCTCCCAACTCCCAGTACTGGTCAGAATGCTACCGGAAGCAGTCACCGGCGGCAATGGTTAGCCACCAGACCCAGGCCTCGATGGCCCTGCTGTGGTCACCGGAGGGCGATGACTTCTCCAGATCAGTGGTGCAGTTTAGCCCCTCATCCAGGCAGCAATAGGACTGGGCCCCAGAGAGCCAGTGGCCGACTCTCGCCAACCCTCAGTTGCCGCATTGGAGAGGCCAAAGTCAGCACCCGGGGCACTGCCAGCACTGGGTTCAGTGCAGGACGCTTTGATGAGGCTTGCGGGTGAGGAGCCAGTGCCCACCCTCCCTGTCGGGGGAAGATGCCAGCAGGCCTCCCCCAGTGGTCTAATCCTCCTCCTCCTCCTCCCCAGCAAGATTGTGGTGGGCCCCTCCACAGCTAGCCCACCGGATGATTTCAAGGAGCTTCTGGTGCTGCTCTGTAGGGTAGGTTTTGAAATTGGGCCTCAAAGCAGAGGAGATGGAGGAGGAGGTGGACATATTGTTCAATGTGCTCTAGGTGGCCACCCCAGCCCAGGTCCCACTCTTGGTGCATGAAGGGGTCTTGAACATTGCCAAGTCCGTCTGGCAAACTCCGTCCTCTCTTCTGCCCATGTCTAAAAGAGTGAAGAAAAAGTATTTCGTCCCAGCAAAAGGTTCGAGTACTTACATACCCACTGTTGGCCATATCTGCGGCTAACGAAAAGGATAAGCAGGGCCCCACCAGTTCAACTGCCTTGTGTCTTTATTTTTAGAGGTGGAACTTGTTTGGTTGCAAGATATATTCTTTGGCCAGCCTCCAGACCCTCTTGTAACTTGTGGGACTCCCTATTCCAGTTTAAATACTCCATGGCCCAGGAGGTGGCCCAGGAGTTTGCAACCCTGCTGGAGGAAGGCACTGTGGTGGCTCAGTGCTCCCTCAAAATAGCCTGGAATACGGCCAATTTGGTGCTTGGGTGGTCGCCTCAGCAGTGATTGAAGCGTAGTTCCTGGTTCCAGAGCGCAGGCCTGTCCCAGGAGATGCTGGCTTCTATCTAGGACCTCCCATTTAATGGTGTTGGCCTGGTCTCTGATCAGACGGCCGCATGGCGACATGGCCTTAAGGACATGCAAGTGATTCTCTCTGCTTTCTGGGGATGCATGCTCCTCAGGTGTCGAGACAGCCATTCTGTCCTCCTCCGCCATATCTTGATGACTGGTTCATCAAGGGCAGGTCTCTGGAGCAGGTGCAAAGGAGCCTTGATATATGGTGCATTCCACCTGCAGCGACCTGGGCCTGTTGATCAACACAGAAAAGTCCACATTAATGCCAGTCTAACGCATAGTTTATTGGAGTGGTTCTCAACTCCACACAGCCAGGGCCTTGCTTCCTGAGGCACCGTTTCCGGCTATGACGGGCTTAATCTCCCACATAAAAATCGACCCACTCACTATGGCCCACATGTATCTGCAATTGTTGGACCACATGGCTGCATGCACGTACATGGTCAGCCACACCTGTCTTCGTATGAGACCTCTGCAAACGTGGCTGGCTTCGGTTTACACTCCTAGCAGGCACCCCCTAGACTGAGTAGTCATGTTACCGAGCCATATCCTACTGTCATTTTTTTTGGACTCTAAGGTTCAGATTGGGGAATTATACCAGAATAATAATAATAATTATAAATTATTCATAGGCTGGAGAAAACTTCCTTACATTGAGAGACTTAAGGAGACCAATCTGGTTAGCTTCTCAAGAAGATTGAGAGTTGATTACGCTGTTTGCACAGTATACCTTCATGAGGAAAGAAGTACCAGGTACTGTACTAAAGAGCTCTTTAATTTGGTGGAGAAAAGTATAACGAGGCAAAATGCCTGGAAAGCATAGCCAGACAAATTCAAGTTAGAAACAAGGCACAATTTTTAACAGTGTGATTAACCATTGGAACAGACTAACAAGGGATGTGGTAAACCAGGGATTGGCAACCTTTCAGATGTGGTGTGCCGAGTCTTCTTTTATTCACTCTAATTTAAGGTTTCGCATGGCAGTAATACATCTTAATGTTTTTAGGAGGTCTCTCTCTCTCTATAAATCTATAAACTATTCTTGTATGCAAAGTAAACAAGTTTTTTTTAAAATGTTTAAGAAGCTTCATTTATAATTAAATTTAAAATGCAGATCTTATCAGTTTAGTGCAGTGGTTCTTAACCTGGGGTGCATGTACCCTCCAGGGCAGAGCCAGTGTAAGGATATTTTGCACCCTAGGTGAAACTTCCACCTTGCCCCCCCCACCCCCCCACACATCGGTTCATTGAGAGGCAAATCTCAATGAGCCTTAATAGACCCCAGGAGCCAGCCATGCCCAGGGGCTGCTCCCCAGACCAGGTTCTCCCCTCCCTGCCTCCTGAACTCCCCTGGAGGGTGCACAGCCCCCCCAAAGTCCTCCCCACTCTGATGGCCCCTGCCCCGAGTCCGCTCACTGGTTTTGCTGGGCTTGGGCCGCTGCAGCAGCTTGGCAGGGAGGAGCCGCCTTCCAGAGGCACCAGAGAGCCAGAGCATCCTGCTTGCGGCAGCTGCGAGCCCCAGCCACAGAGGAGCCGGCACGGTGCAGGGGGACAGAAGCCCTGCAAAGATGGCGGTGTCGCTAGTGGGGAGCAGCCGCGCCCCCCCATCCTTCCTGTCTAGGCTGTGGCCTGGCACCCCCCTGGGGGCTCCTGCAGGCTGCAGTGGATGTATGCGGGCACCAGCCCCCATGCGCCCCCCAGCTTCTCCCTCACCATATTTCAACAATCAAAAAAGAGGGGAGAGCCCTGCCCTAGCCCCGCCCCCATCCACTCCCCGCTTCCCACCCTGGCTGCCCCCGTCAGAAGCCCCAACCCCCCCCCCCCGCGCCTTGTCCCCTGACTGCGCCTCCTGGGACCTCCTACCTGTCCCCTGACTGCCCCAGCCCTTATCCACACCCCCGCCCCCAGACAGACCTTCAAGGACTCCCACGCCCCATCCAACCACTCCCCACCCCTGACAGGACCCCCAGAACTCCCGACCTATTCAACTGTCCCCCTGCTCCCTGCCTGCTCCCCAGGACTCCCCTTACCATGCCCATGCTGGTCAGATCCTGGCTCCACATGGGCTGTTACAGGTACAGTCCCTCCCCTGCAGAGTGCTGAGGCAGCAGGACGGGGGGAGCTGCAGGAGGGGCAGCGGCGGCTCACGCTTTCAGGAGCCGCAGAACCCAAGCATGGTGAGGGAGCAGCTGGGGGGGTTTATGTATGTGGATGTATGTGGGCGGCGTGTGCCCCCTGCCTCCCCCCTCGCCACGCTAGGGCTCTGCACCTCCCAGGAGCGTGAGCCACCGCTGCTCCTCCTGCAGCAGGCTCAGAGTCCTGTGCCCCGGCGGCTCACGCTCCCGGGAACCGCAGAACTCAAGCACAGTGAGGGAGGAGCTGGGGGGCGCACCTGCCGCCGTTCT
This sequence comes from Chelonoidis abingdonii, assembly GCF_003597395.2. Lineage (NCBI taxonomy): Eukaryota > Metazoa > Chordata > Testudines > Testudinidae > Chelonoidis > Chelonoidis abingdonii. The sequence goes on along the minus strand of NC_133769.1, from coordinate 76,898,107 downwards.
GGGGTCCCGGCTGCCAGCCCTTGCCAGACTGGGGTTCTGTTCACTCAGCCGGCAGCCGGCTGAGAGGGCTGGCAGCCGGGACCCCAGCTGGCAGCTGCGTGCCAGGCAAAATTGGCTCGCATGCCAGCTTTGCCACGCGTGCCGTAGGTTGCCGACCACTGTGGTAGACTCTCAATCTTTTGGTATCTTAGCTCATGACTGACTGACTTTCTGAAAGATATGCATTAGCCATGGACAAGTTATTGGGCGCAATATAGGGTAACAGCTGTTTTACACAATGAAGTAAAATGTGTTTTTCTTTTGGCAGGGTATTATTTTGCTCTGAAGATGTCCTTCATTGACATGAAATAATTGAATTACAAATACAAGTATCGTGTTTTGTTACCTGACCAGTTTTATTAAAAAATAATTTATTGTATTAGTGCACACATGACTTTTCCTTCCATATTTTCTTAACTATTACAATAAACAACCTTTATGATCAAGCTAACTTTGCTAATATGAAAATTAAGTCCTTTTCTAAAGGAATGAAGTGAGGAGATAGTTCTAAAGCAAAGCATGTCAGTGATTTAAGAAAGGTTTTGGAAGTTGCGTCTTCTGTGATAAATGTTATAATTTGTAGCCACTTAATCTATGAACCTTTTTGTGAATAGTGTATTGTAAATAGGTTAGAACATCTTTTCTTTTTTTTTCTTTTTTTCTTTCTTTTTAAAAAAACCAGTTAATAGCTAGCTGTCTTTCAGTGTAAGATGTGGAGTTTGAGTCCATAATTGAACTACAACATATCTTGTTATAACTTAGTAAAAATATCTCTTTTCCCCTATCCTTGGTCTTAAATTCATACTAATTGCCCAAATACTTTTTCTGCAAAATTGCTGGGCCAAATGCCATTTATTTATTTAATTATTTATATATCGCACTGTTAATTCTAGAATACCAACTGAAATTTATTATAAATATTTTTGGATGTTTGTCTACATTTTCAAATGTATTGATTTCAGTTACAGAATACAAAGTGTACAGTGCTCACTTTATAATATTTTTTATTACAAATATATTTTGTTGCCAAGGCAGCTCCCAGCAAATCGGATATTGGTTTCTTTGTTACTTTAATTGCCTATTCATTTCTTTAAGTAGCCTGTTGCTTCTTTTGGGGTTTTTCCCAGGTGGGGGTGGGCTCGGTTTTTTGTTGTTTTTTTTTGCCCCCTGCTTTAGAAAGCCTATATTGGCTTCTTTGTGTATGTAATTGCCCATTCATTCAAATTAAGAAGCCTGTTGCTTTTCTTTAAGTAGATTTGTCATTGAAGTGTGTGGCTTGTTTTTGGCTTGGTGACTGGCAGTGGGCGGTGCCTCCGAAATGGGATTGGCTTGGTTTGAGCTTGTTGTGAAAAGGCAGTGCAGTATTTTTATTTTTATTTTTAAATCTTGCAGACCTGGGAGCAAGAGTATTTTTCAGTTCACCTCATACAAGTACATTAGTGCATCTCTTTATCGTGAAAGTGAAACTTGCAAATACAGACTTCTGTTGTTGTTTGTTGTTGCAAAGTATTTATGTGTCAGATAGGCTAACCATTTGTATGTCCCTTATCTGGCACTATCTTGCAACCTCTGCTACAACAGTGCCATGAGAACACCTGTTCTCCCTTCCAGGTGACATTGTAAATAAGAAGTGGGCAGCATTATCTCCTGTAAATGTAAACAAACTTGTTTGTCTTAGTGATTGGCTGAACAAGAATTAGGACTGAACGGATTTGTAGGCGCTCAAGTTTTACATTTTGTTTTGAGTGTAGTTATGTGATACAAAAATCTGCACTTGTAAATTACAGTTTCATGATAAAGGGATTGCACTACAGTACTTGTATGAGGTGAACTGAAAAAATACTATTTCTTTCTTTATTTTTTTTACAGTGCAAATATTTGTCATGGAAATCAATGTATTTGAAAATGTAGAAAATATCAAAAAAATATTCATTAATGGTATTCTGGTATTGTTTAACAGTGCGATTAAAACTGCAATTATTTTTTTCTCATGTTTAATTGCAATTTTTAAACTTGTTTGGTAGCCCTAATATATATAAATACATAAAATGAGGCTATTAGATACAAGCTGGATGAGATAATGCTTTTTTTAATTGGAAAAACTTCTTTTCTGAAAGAGAGAAGCTTTCAGACTTACACAGGGCTCTTCGGGTTCACCTAACATTTAGCCCAAATATCTGACTTTACATCCATGTGTCTTTACGTGTGCATATGGCAAATATACCCATGCTGTATAGCATATTTTCATGTCATGGTGTACTTCTCGAAGAAAGCTAAATAAAAGCAGTTCCTCTTCCTCCTTATTTTGCAACTGAAAAGCTATATATGTAAAATACTTCAATTTTTACTAAACTGAAGTTTGTGTGAATGTCAAAAGGAATGAACTATTGTGTTATTTTCCAAGAATATAAGTCATGTAACATTTTGGTTCTGTAGAGGTAGTTGGATTAACGTGAACCATGTCCGGGTAACTTAATGCATGAGCTGCGCATTACCCTTGCACGTTAGAAGTCATGCATTTGAAACCTCGTCATATTTATTCTTTAGAGTTATGATTTGAACTATAAATGGGAGTTCTGGTTCTCTGGCCTCTTTCTCGCGGTATTAATGGAGGTCTCTTTATTCTCAAATTCCATTAGATATAAAGTTCTACTTCCCTTTTTTACTCAACCTTTTGCCAACTGCTGTGAAATGTGTGGCATTTAAAGCAAAACAAACCCTACAGCTTACATCAGTCACAGGAATAAAACACTAAATAATGGTTTTCATTTACTAGTCTCAGATGTTTCAGAGTTATGATAGCTGGGTCTGACATTTTCTGGGAATTAATGTCCATGTTAACGTCCTCTGCTTGCTGCTCCTCCATGCTGATTACTGCCACCCAATACCCTCTCTCTGGCAAATATTGACTTGGATTATGAGACAGTCGGTGGAATGGACCATACATCCAGGTAGTGCTGCAGTGCCCAACTACCAATGGTTTCTCTCTTTAAAAAGTGGTTCCCATTGGTTAATTCTGGTGCACCATTTGGCTGCTGAGTGCCATGGCAGCGACTAAAAAAGGCACTCTACTGTCAAAAATATCCCACGTATCCTATCTCCCTTCCCCTACCTTTTGGTGGTACAGTTTTATGTATTGCCTACAGACCATTCTAAATTACTTTACAGCCGTGCCGTTTTGCAATACTTGTTTTTATGGTAGATAATTCTGGCCTTATTTACTATGGATGACTCCATGGTGAATGGAGAACTAATGAAGTTATGTTACCACAAGAGGAGAGACTGAAACCTGAATAGTTGAGAAGGGAGGGAGTTTTAGTACGATTATTTTGAGATTCTTTGATATTTTTGTATATCTATTTTACTGTAATGACTGATTTATAGCCAGGCGGGAGGGACGGAAATCAGGTTTGGCATACGCAAGCAGGAAATAGCCTTTAAACAAATGCCAGCAACAACAACAACCAAAACTCTTTTAGGAATTCCACTTGAATATAAAAAATTACAGGTAATTATTCAAATTAGTACTTTTCAAAAATTCAGTTGAAATCAACAACCTACTCTGGAATCTGAACTTACTAAAAGCATAAAATATCTGGTAGTGATCAGCAGAACTGGTAGAATATTTCAAAAATTACAAATGTAACTTTTTTTAAGTTTAAATCCAAACGATTGTCCAAAACCCAGGTTTTGCTGTTCCTCAAACAAATTTCAATCCTACTAGGAATGCATGGTGTCTGTTCTAGGGGTTTTCACATAGTGATTGAAAAGACTTGCTTCAAAATGTACATTCTTTGCAAATACATTTTGGTATTTAGTTTAGAGCCTGATCCTGCATGCATTTATGCAATCATAGGCAAGGCTCGCTCCAGGGTTTTTGCTGCCCCAAGCAGTGGGGGGAAAAAAAGGGTACTGTGATCGCAATCAGCAGCAGCTCCACCGCGCCACTTTCTTCTTTGGCGGCAATTTGGTGGCAGGTCCTTCCCCCCGAGAGGGACCAAGTGACCCGCCGCTGAAGAGCCCGACTTGCCACCCTTTCCCCTTGGTCGCCCCAAGCACCTGCTTGCTGGGCTGATGCCTGGAGCCGGCCCTGATCATAAGTTAAGAAAAAGGGCCAAAATCCCCAGTGTAAACTAGCCACTATTGTAATTATTGTGATGCAGTGGGGCACACTATACTTTTCCTCCTGAAGTGTGGGATTATGAATTAAACCGTCACGAAAAACTTTAAAAATCAAAGGTATGGCTCGGCTATATTTTTAAAAGAAATCTTGAGTAAGATTTCTCTGAGGTCCCAATTTGGATCTCATCATTAGTAAAAATAAGTAGTGACACTGAAGTCATGGAATTAGAGTCTAGCATTACAATTGGGCCAGAAGTGGCTCTGTTAATGATTTTCAGCTCTTTTCCATGAAGGGGGAGATAATGAGTATTATTCAAAGCTTGCACTCATGGGAAAACTGAACATTAGGGATACAGATGCACTCAATGAATTCACTGCAGATTACATGTCTCTAACAAAAGGGTCCCCAAGGAGGTGTTTTAAGTCAAGACATGCTACTCGCTTTCCCTTCCGTTTCACCCAAATTCTGCTTACATGAAGGACTAATCTGGCATATAGCAAGGTGTTTGCCATGAATGAGGAGGAGGAAGTGTTCAATAAATATTTTTGTTCTGTATTTGGAACAAAGCTATGCACTTGCATCACTAGAGGATGATATACTTCCCATTTCATTAGTAACCCAGGAAGCTGTTAAACATCATTTACGAGGGATAAGCATTTTTAAATCATTTGACCTGGATAACTTGCATGTAGAAGTCCTAAAGGAGTTGGCTGAGAAGATTATTGGCGTGGCTGACAACTTTTAATGGATCTTGGAATATTGGGAATATTTCGGAATACTGAGTGAGTGCTAATGTTATGCCAAAATTCAAAAAGGCCAAATCGGCAAAAAGGATGACCTGGGTAAATATAGACAGGTTAGCCAGACATCAGTTCTGGCAAAATAATGGAAAAGCCAAAATGGGAGTCATTTAATAAAGAATTAATGGATAGTAATATCAATGCCAATCAACATGGTTTTATACAAAGTAGGTCTTGTCAAACAAACCTGATTTCCTTCTTTGAGGAGATTACAGATTTGGTTGGTAGGAGTAACTACATAAATGCAATATATTTAGAGTTTCCTAAGATGTTAGACAGTACCTCACAACATTCTGATTTAAAAATTGGCACTGTACAATATCAGTGAAGCACATGGTAAATGGATTAAAAAATGGCTGACATCTCAAAGTACTTGTCAATGGGGAATAATAATTGAATTGAGGATTTTTCCATGGGGGTTCTGTGAGTCTCAAAGATATTCATCAGTGATCTCAAAGTAAATAAATCTACTGACTTAAAACCTATTCAATAAACAATAATGGTCAACAAATAGTGAATGATGATGCTTACTGTCATCATAAGACCAAAATTAAATAAAACTTACAAGTTCATAGAATCATGGGACTGTAAGGGACCTTGAGAGGTCAGCTAGTCTAGTCCTCTGCACTCATGGCTGGGCTAAGTATTACCTAGACCACTCTTGACAGGTGTTTGTCCACACTGCTCTTAAAAATCTCTGACAGAGATTCCACAACCTCCCTATGCAATTCCAGTGCCTAACCATCCTAAGAGTTAGGAAATTTTTCCTAATGTCCGACCTAAACCTCCCTTGCTACAATTTAAACCCATTGCTTCTTGTCCTATCCTCAGATGTTAAGAAGAACTATTTTCTCCCTGGTCCTTGTAACAACCTTTTATATACTCAAAAACTGTTATGTCCTCTCTGTCTTCTCTTCTCCAGACTAAACAATTTTTTCAGTCTTCCCCCATAGGTCATATTTTCTAGACCTTTAATCATTTTTGTTGCTCTTCTCTGGACTTTCTCGTTTGTCCACATCATTCCTGAAATGTGGTGCCCAGAACTGGATACAATACTCCAGTTGAGGCCTAATCAGCACAGAGTAGAGCAGAAGAATTGCTTTTTGTGTCTTGCTTACAACACTCCTGCTAATACATCCCAGAATGTTTACTTTTTTTGCAACACTGTTACACTGTTGACTCATATTTAGCTTGTGGTCCACAATGACCCACAGATCCCTTTCTGCAGTGCTCCTTCCTCGACAGTCATTTTCCATTTTGTATGTGTGCAACTGATTGTCCCTTCCTAAATGAAGTACTTTACATTCATCCTTATTGAATTTCATCCTATTTACTTAAGAACATTTCTCTAGTTTGTCCAGATCATTGTCCTATCGTCCAAAGCATTTGCAGCTCCTCCAAGCTTGGTATTGTCTGCAAACATGAACGTACTCTGTGCCATTATCTAAATCACTGATGAAGATATTGAACAGAACTGGACCCAGAACTGATCCCTGCGGGACCCCACTTGTCATGCCCTTGCAGCATGATAGTGAACCACTGGTAACTTGGTCTCTGGGAATGTTTTTCCAACCATTTTTGCACCCATCTTATAGTAGTTTGGTCTAGGCTACATTTAATACCTCAGTGTGTGTCCACGCTGCGAATGAAGGTGTACTTTTAGCACAGTAGCTTTAATTTAGTAAACACAGGTAACACATCCAAGTATAGACTTGGCAGCACAGGCTAGCAAATGGAATACAAGCCCATTGGGGCCCAGGAGATGTAGCCTGAGCTATCATGTCTACACTTAATAGTCTTACTCATGCTAGCTAGCTTTAATCTAGTGCAGGTATGCCTACCTGTGCTACACTCAAACCTTCACTTGCAGTGTAGGCACACCCTCAGTCACTGCTGCAGGTTTTCTACAGGATCTGGAAGACATTGCTGCATTGGTTTACACCGGTAGGTATTCTTTGCTAGCACAAGAGAGAGACTTTTAAAATGAAAGCTGAAGTTCTGCAGAATCAGAATATGGTTTGAGGGCTACATAAATGAATCAAGAAGGCTGTATTCTGTTAACAAGGTGGGATTTTTGTCAACAATGACCCAATATGGTTGGTTAATCTATGTGTGCATTCGTGCACCTGTGGCAGAAATCCTCCGCTTAGCTTGCATATAAAAGAGATATGAATGTCAGCACTTACATGGACTATTTCAAGTGCTAATGCTAAGCACATGCCTTTTCTCCTTTCTGTGAACTCTTTCAATTTGTAATTTTTTTTTAAATACACATTTTTTTGTTTTTAACTCAGGGAAGCAAAACAAAAAATTAAGGTACTCATTGAAAATGGAGAACATAGCATGCATATGTCTGCAGCCCAAACACTTTTAAACTGTGTGTTTGCACACATTTCTAACACAGTTGTTCCAGAGAGAGTTCTAACTCATTTTGGACAAACTATTAGAACCCAGTATAGCTACAATAGTTTATACCTTATTTAGCCATGTTTTGTTTCTATTAGCTCTGTAATAAAACTAGTGTAGACAGGGCTCTAGGCCTGGTCTACACCTAAAAATTGGATTGCGAAAAAATTCATACCTGTGCAGTGTAGTTGTCAACCTAATCTCCACTGTAGTTGCAGGTAGGTTGACAGAATAATTCTTCTGTTGACCTTGCTACTTCATCTGAGAGGTGGTTTACCGGCATAGACCAAAAAACCTCTACTGTCAATTGTAGGAAGTAGCTACAATACAGCGGCACAACTGCAGCACCATAGCTATGCCATTGTGTATAGGCTTGCCCAAAGCCTTAAAAACATATTTAATAGTTATCTGAACAGTGTGCTGGAAGTCTAGATAGAGCATAACCATGCTAAGGAAAACAAGTGGATTTGTAAACCTAATGCAGCAGAAAATTTACCTAAAACAGGAATAAAAGAAGCTTAAAACCCTAGAATGTTAGGTGGAATGTAACTGCTATGTTGCAGTCTCTGTGGTCTTTCTAAAAATTTCCCACCATCGTTATCAGTAGGTCAGCTCCACTGGAAGTAGCAGTGTTTGGTAATGGTAGAGTGTAAAAGATGATAATGCTTTGATTACCAAGATGTGTGTGTGTCTGCCTGCTCTGAGCAGTGTTAAACAAAGTAATAGCAAAAAATTCTAGCAGCTGTAGAATCTCTGTCCTAAACGAATGTTCTTACCATTGCTAACACCAGTGGAGAAGAACCAGTGGAAATGGGAAACTGCTACCGTGGGAATTTTTAGGGAAAAAGTCCTACAAGACACACAGCCTGAAGGTTTGAAGTGATGACCTTATCTTGCATTTGTAAACCTTTAAGCCAGAAGCACAGAGTTTGTCCTTTTAAAGTGTGTACGGTTAATGAGAGGTGACAGTCAGGTCTAGAAATGTTCAGTTCAGAGGCATGCACTAAAGTACAATCAGTTCAGATACACATCCAGACTTTGGGGTATTTGAGTCATATTTTGAACTATAAGTCTATTATGTTTGTCAAACTGGACTGGAAATCTGTGGAGGTGGAAGCTGAAGAGAGCACTGTGGTATTTCTCAGACAGAATAAGGAATTGCAGAGGGGTGTGAAAATAATTTTTATTTTCACTTATTTTTTTTAAGAGCAATCCTTTTTTTTCTTTTTCTTTTTTTTTTAAATCAGCAAATGAAACTTGGCCACAATTTTGGATGAAGGTTCAGTTCTGATTTTAGCTGAACTAGTTCTCCCATCCTTAAATTGTCTAAGGCTTTATAAGATCTGTCCTAGTTGAGCTATTCTGTTTTAATAATGCTTATTTGTATATGATGCTTCTGGTTTTTTCTCTCTGCCAAAGCTATGCAAAAACCAAACATAAAATGGGAGGAAAATGAAGCATTTCTAAAGTGTGTTTCATTCTACACTATTCTAAAGGCAGTGTATGTGTTCAAGTATCCTACTGCTTTTATGGGTTTTATTGCAGGTGCTACTAAGGTTAATAGCTAGCCTATCACTTCTATTGTAGCAAAATATTCTTTTAGCTAAATCAGTGTTAGTTTCCATTTAAGGAAGAATGTCTGCTAGAGCCAGTGGTATTTACTAACTGCGCCTGTGAAAACATTCCTTTTTACCCTCATGCTCACTCAGCCTTCTGTTTTCCAAGTGACATTATTACAGGCTTTAGCTTGTAGTCTGAGAAATTAAAAGCACATTTTAATAACACGAGTAGCAAACTCCTTATCCAGACTCCTCTCCACCTCCTCCAAATGGATTTATTATAGTGCAGTTGTAGCAATAACTCTAAATGTTTTTACCTGAACCATAAACTTTTTGGCAGTAACCTTCTTGGTTAATCACTGAATGCTGAGAGTTTACCACAGAATAAAAGTAGTGGTAATAGTAGTTTAATTTGCACCACATGGGATTTGGAGTTTAATTCATCTCATGGATGAACATCTTGTATTCATTCTCTCCCTCCNCCCGCCCCCACCATACCCACCAATCTGAGTGAATGGCTTAAACTCAGAACCCCCTTACACACAATAGAAAAGCAAATAAAGATGACGCTTAGCCCTGCTACTCTTTGCCTTAGCAGTTGAGACCCTTGCCAATAAAATACAGAATAACCCCCAATAGGGTGCATGCCTATAAAGATCATAATTTCAGTATATAATACCTAGCTCTTAAGTTTTGCTTTTCATAAATAGCTCTCAAAGCACTTTACAAGGGAAACTAGTATCATTATCCCCATTTTACAAATAGGAAACTATATGTAGTTGACTTTTTGCTTCATCATTAAAGTGTCTTATTACTAACCGTCACTAGGACAAAGCTGATATCTTGCTAAGTATGTGACCTGAAAATACACAAACTGTAAAGAATCTGTTATCCTAAAACAGCAGCCTCACATGGGATTCTGAAATCTTTACTGCTGAATATTGGGCAGAGGACTTCCAATATTTTACAGTTAAAGCATGGGATAGCCTGATGTTAAGTCCCGAAACAACAAAAACTGCATCACTCCTTGAGCAAACTGAAAAAGACCTTGTTAGGCCTCGTCTACGTCGGAAAGCTTTTTGTGGTAGAACTAGTTTTTCCTACATAAACTCCCTTGTGTCCCCATGCAAATTCTTTTTCTTTTATCTATTTATATCTGCCTGTCATCTTATCCCCCATTTAATTCACTTTGTGTGCAACACTACTCTATTCTAGAATGAATAATATTGGTACAAGTTTTGTGTGGATGCATCCATATTTCAGATTAACTATATCACTTCAGGCAGTCCTCCCACTGCTATCCCATGCTGCAATGCCTTTCATCATCTCTATTTACTTGTGTGCCCTCCATTGCTATGGGGTCATCTTGATTGGATGTCACTTCCCTGTTTAAATGGTACACTCTCAGATGCACCCTTTGAGGTAAGTTCATATACCCAGAGTCTGTTATAGGGCATGGCTGCTATGTTTCTGTATCATTCTGTCTGGGAGTCCCGACTTCCTTGCTGTCTGGAAGAGGAGCATGTCCAGGCTATCTGAACAGGAGTCCAATGCAAAGATCTACAAACAGCTGTCGGAACAAATGAGGTTGAAGGGCACTCCTGGCACAACACTCATTGCTGTTCCAAAGCTCTAACAGAATTATAAAAAAAAAAAATTGAAATACAAACACCTTCAGCAGTGCTGAAGGAGCTGCACCCAATTTTTACCTGGGTGGCCACCACAGAATCCCAATATTCAGGACAGTTTGGAAGGCACCCAGCCAACCACGAATGCTGACAAGGCGATTTCCCGAGATAGCCAAAACTTTGGCACACCTGAGCCAGGGACCCAGGAAAGAGATGGTCCCTGAGATGTGGGCAGAGAACCAGCCTGACAATGCCGTATAGAGAACTTCAATCAGTAAGTATTATGTGCTGTACTACAATAAACTGTCCAGGTACAGAGTGCATAAGGGGGTTTAACAGTTTTGTTCCAGGCACTGATTACATGCCACCATGTTGAGCAGTTGTGAATTTGAGTGAAGAAAAATATTCTCTCCACCTGTTCAACTTTTATTGTAAATCACCCATTCTCCAAGCGCACTCAGTAGTATCAAGCCAGAAGCTCAAAAGGATTTATTTCCGTGAAACAGCAAATCATGCAATCCTGAACCAGACATGCCGGCTCCCACTATAGAAACTAGGACTGGAAGGGACCTTGAGAGCTAATCTAGTTCAGTCCCCTGCACTCCTGGCAGGACTAAGTGTTATTCAGACCATCCCTGATAGGTGTCTGTCTAACCTGCTATTAAAAATCTCCAATGATGGCAATTCCACAACCACCCTGGGCAATTTATTCTAGTGCTTAACTACCCTGACAGGAAGTTTTTCCTAATGTACAACCTAAATTGCCATTGCTGCAGTTTAAGCCCATTGTTTCTTGTCCTATCATCAGAGGTTAAGGAGAACAATTTTTCTCCTTCCTCTTTATATTACAACCTTTTATAAACTTGAAGACTTACAATGTCCCCTCTCATTCTTCTCTTCTCCAGACTAAACCACCCCAGTTTTTTTTTTTCAGTCTTCCCTCATAGATCATGTTTTCTAGACCTCTTAATCATTTTTGATGCCCTTCTCTGGACTTTCTCAAATTTGTTTACATCCTTCCTGAAATGTGGCTCCCAGGACTAGACACAATTTCCTAGTTAAGGCTGTATCAGTGTGAACAGATAGAGCGGAAGTATTACCTCTAGTGTTTTGCGTACAACACTCCTGCTAATACATCCCAGAGTGATGTTTGCTTTTTTTTGCAACCACGTTACACTGTTGACTCATATTTAGCTTGTGATCCACTATGACCCCCAGGTCCCTTTCTACAGTATTCCTCCCTGGGCAGTCATTTCCCATTTTGCATGTGTTCATGTCCCATTTTGCATGTGTTGTTCCTTCCTAAGTGGAGTACTTTGTATTTGTCCTTATTGAATTTCATCCTGTTTTCTTCAGACCATTTCTCCATTTTGTCCAGATCATTTTGAACTTTAATCCTATCCTCGAAAGCACTTGCAACACCTCCCAGCTTGGTATGGTCTATAAACTTTAGAAGTGTACTCTCTATGCCATAATTGATGAAGATATTGAACAAAACTGATTGGTATGCCCTTCCAGCTTACCTGTGAACCACTGATGATTACTCCAGTCATTTAGGCACTATTTATAGTAGCTCCATCTAGGTTGTATTTCCCTAGTTTGTTTATAAGGAGGTTATGTGAGACAGCATCAAAAGCCTTACTAAAATCAAGATATACTACATCTACTGCTTCTCTCCCCCCTTCCCCAATCCACAAGGCTTGTTACCCCATCACAAATCCATGCTGACAGTTACTTATCACCTTATTATTTTCTAGATGTTTTGAAATTGCTTGCTTAATTATTTGCTCCATTATCTTTCTGGGTAGTGAAGTTAAGCTGACTAATCTGTAATTCCCTGGGTTGTCCTTTTTGTAGATGGGCACTATATTCAGGACCGGCTTTATGACCCGCGAGGCCCAATTCGAATACCCAGCGGTGGTCCGGGGCTTTGGTGGCACTTCAGCAGTGGGGGGTCTGCTCGGGGTCTTCCTCCGCCAAAATGCCACCGAAGATCCCCCAGAGTGGGGCCTCTTGGGCACGGGACTGGATTCCAGGGAATCGGGGGAATTGGCCTAAAGCCGGCCCTGACTATATTTACCCCTTTTTCAGTCCTCTGGAATCGCTCCTGTCTTCCATGGCTTTTAGAAGATAATTGCTAATGGCTCAGATAACTCCTCAGTCATCTCCTTGAGTATTCTAGGATTATTTCATCAGGCCCTGGTAACTTGAAGACATCTAATGTGTCTAAGTAATTTTTAACTTTGTTCTTTCTCTATTTTAGCCTCCAGTGAGTGAAAACTGAAACAAAAAACACTTCTGCCCTTTCCACATTTGCTGCTATTGTTTCCCTTCTCCTCACTGTGTAATAGGCCTACCCTGTCCTTCGTCTTCCTCTTGCTTCTAATGTATTTATAGAATGTTTTCTTGTTACTTTTTATGTCTCTAGCTAGTTTAATCTCATTTTGTGCTTTGGCCTTTCTAATTTTGTCTCTACATACTTGTATTATTTTTTTATATTCATCCTTTGTAATTTGACCTGCTTTCCAGTTATAGGATTTTTTTTTATAGTTCATCGAAGATCTCCTGGTTAAGCCAGGGTTGTCTCTTGCCATACTTCCTATCCTTTTCATGAACATAAGTGCTGGAACTAGGGATACTGGGGGTGCTACTGCACCCCAGCTTGAAGTGGTTTCCATTATATATAGAGAGAGAGTTTACAGTTGGGTTCAGTGGCTCTCAGCATCCCCACTATAACAGTTTTTCCAGCACCCCTGCTTATGCAGTGGAACTGTTGGCTCTTGTGCTCTTCTCCCTTTCTATGGACCACAAGCCCCTCTGATTTTCAGTCCTCACTTTTGTCCTTTCCTTCCAGAAATTTCAATGAGACTCTTAGCTTAACATTTCCTCACTTCTTCATTTGACCTGCAGCCCTGGCTCAACTCTCCCACTCCAAAATGGCTGTTTGCTGAACTTGGTCTTTACCAAGCACTGCTCTCCCTTTGATCTTTCTGATGCTGATTTTCCTTTGTCCAGCCATTACCTGGTGTCTTTCATCATCACTCATCAGTCACTACCCTTTTCCTCTGTCACATGGCCTTTCCACGTCTTCACGTTCATCGGCACTGATGACTTCTTGTCTGCTCTCAGCCCGCTCTTCTCTTTCCTTTCTTTCATTGATGTGATTGATTCTCTCGATGCTTCAGTCTTCTCTTATACTGTTTTGCCCCTCTCTCCCAATGCAAGGGCCATCCTACTACCCCCCAACCCTAGCTCTTTCCCTTTTTCTGCTTCCTCCCCACCAAATGTGTATGGAAGAAATCCTGTGACCAAGGTTACTTTCTATTACAAATTCATTCTCTCCTCCTTCCATTGTGCTAACTAATCAATGTTACTTCTCCAACTTAATTTAATCCAATCTTATCTGCCTTTTTACCACCTTTGACTCACTCCTCAAATCCTCTCCTCCTTTGCCTTCACTTCTTTCTCCACTTAAGACTTCTTCCAAGAGAAAATTGAGAAAATTACATGACCTTCCCCTGCCCTTCAGTATATTTTCCCTCTACAGATGCAGAACTTTATCCTCTGCTGTTCTCTTTGCTTCAGTGACCCCATCCCATCATCTCCCTTCCATTACTCTTACTCTTCTGTTTAGCCTTTTACTCTCTTACGGTTCTTCCCTCTCCTAATACAAGCATGCTTTAGTCTTTCCCATCTTAAAAACAAACAAACAAAAACCCTCAAGTCTCCACTTGCCTCTCTAACTACTGCCCCATCTCACGTCTTTCTTTGATTTCTAAGGTCAATAAATGTGATGTTTATAATCACTGTCTGGAGTTCCTCTCCTGCACTTCTATCATAGACCCTTTGCAATCCAGTTTCTGTCTCTTGCTCTTCACTGAAATTGCTCTTGCCATAGTCTCTAGTGACTTATTCATAGCTACGGTGCAGAACTAGTACTCCATCTTCATCCTCCTTGACATGTCAACTGCCTTTGACACAATAATCCATATTTTTCTTCTTGAAATCTTGTCCTCTCTTGGCTTCCTTCACTCTGTCCTCTCCTGTTTCTCCTCCTATCCATTCAGAATTCTGCTGCAAAGATTTTTCCTAGCCTGTCGCTTTGACCATGTCATTCATCTTTGCAGCCTTCCGCTCGCTCCACCTTCTCTATTGCATCAGACATAAACTGCTTGTCTTCACTTTCAAGGGACTTCCCAACTTATCCCCATCCTACCTGTCAGGGGCGGCTCTAGCTTTTTTGCCGCCCCAAGCATGGCAGTCAAGCAGGCTTCAGCGGCTTGCCCACGGGAGGTCCCCTGTCCCGCGGATTCAGTGGCTTGCCTGCGGGAGGTCCGCCGGCCCCACAGCTTTGGCGTACTTGCCACCGAATCTGCAGGACCGGCGGACATCCCACAGGTGTGCCGCCGAAGGCTGCCTGACTGCCACCTTCACAGGGACCGGCAAGGTGCCCCCCGCGGCTTACCACCCAGGCACGCGCTGGTGCCTGGAGCTGCTGCTGCTGCCTGTCATCTCTCATTTGCTGTTCAGATGTTGACTTCTGCCTCTCTTTGGCCCATGATACTAGCCTACATCACTCTCTTGTAACATTTTCAAATAAGCCTGCGTTTTTCCTCCCATTATACCCCATGTGCTTGGGAGGAGCTCCCCATGCACATCTGCAGCTACCTGATTGTCTTCCTTCAGATCCCTTTCTTTGAAACTCCCCTTTCCAATGATGCTTACAATCAGTTGACAGCCATTAGATTGTTGGTGTGCTGACCAATATTCTCTGTTTTTATTGTACCTCATCAATCAGTCTGGATCCATCTCTTGTCCTATAAGTAGGGCTTGACTACACAATGCTGCAGAGTGAACTAGAGAAGTGTGAATTGTAGAGCCCTCTAATGTTTTGCACTCTGCAGTGTGTAGGTCCTACTGGTGAAAACTAAAAGGTACCTATCCATTTTGCACTGCAGCACTATGTAGATATAAATGGTAAATTCTTTGGGGGCACAGATCATCTTTTTGTTCAGTTTGTGCTAGGCACTGTACACTAAAGTGGTCTTATCCATGACTAGGGCTGTTGGGTGCTATGGTAATACGGATGATAGTGTCTCTTTCTGAAGATGAATTGAGAAGATGTGAACAAAAGGGGTAACTGCTAGACTCTATACAACTCAATGACAGAGAAACAGAATAATCACAGCATGTGAAACATGAATAGAAATCAGAATTCTAAAATGCCATAGCCAGACATGCAGACAGATATCCACCACCACTTCAACATCCTGGAGAAAGCACCAAAAGAAAATAATGCCATACCTCTACATAAGTAGTGTCCCTAACATCTCAAAAACTTCCAATAATTCTGAAGAGACTGAGCAGACCAGAGTGCACATGCTTTCTGGGACAGTGGAGTGTATAAGTGCAGATGGAAAACTTGGATCCATCTATGAGAAACCTCCAGCATTTAGAGAAAAATCTGACTTTATAGAAGAACCTTGATGATGATGATTTTTAACAAACACTAATTTGTACAAACGACCATTAATATGAACCTAGTGGCACCCTTAATTAAGTGTTGAAGAACAAATCAACATCTCTTCATATTCCAATGCCGTCAGTGCACTGGAAATTGCTTTGTGGTGACGTGAAGGATAAGGAGAAAGCGATGCAGTGCACCATACTGCAGCTTAAGCACTATAATTTTGAAATGATAAATTTTATGAACTCTTCAATCCCCTGTTAGTATTGGTATCCCATACAAGGTATTTGTTGTTGCCTATTGAGTGTCACTGCTCAGTATTCATGTCTGGCTTAAACAGTATGGTATGACCTGACTCCAACCCTTCAAGTGTGGTAGTGATTGCTGTAAACATTGAATGATGTTCAGGTGGATAGCAACAGAAAACAAAGTATTAGCTCACTAAACCAGGAAATAGAAACATATGAAAGCCTTATAACTAACTTTTAACAAAAATATTTTCAGTGCAACTTGATATCAAGGTTGTATTGCAGACTGATGAAATTATTAGTTTACGAATGTAAGAGAATATACATTTAGAAACACAGAATTGATAAACTCATTTGTTCAAACACTTCCCCCAACCATCCACTCACCCTATAACTCTTTAAGGTGCTAGCCTCTAGTGTAAGGGAAGGAAATAGAGTGCAATAAAAATCTACCAGTTTGCTTGTTTTAAAGATGCCCCAAAATATTGTAGGGACTATCCTAGTCAGTCTGTTTTTAACAATAGGTATCTTTTTCAGAGTTCTCTTCTAGCATCTAAGGCATCTGTTTGGGGCTTATCTACATTAGGATTTTTTCCCCAAATTCCCCACTGTTACTCCCACCCAGCAGTTGCTTCAGCAGTGATACACACAAGGGTAGCACAAGTAAGAGCATTATTTTCACAGTAGTCCTCTAACTCTCTCTGAGCAGGGTGAGACTACATGTTGGTAACATTGCATACAATCTTGAACTGTTTACATTAACTCCTCCAAGCTGAACAGGAGGGAAATTTAGAAAAAATTGGTAGTATAGATCAGGGTTTCTCAAACAGCGGCCGCCGCTTGTGTAGGGAGAGCCCCTGGCGGGCCAGGCCAGTGTGTTTGCCTGGCTGATTGCGGCTCCCACTGGCCACGGCTCGCTGCTCCGGGCCAATGGGAGCTGCTGGAAGCGACAATGGAGCAAGGATCCGAGGCCAGTGAGAGCGGCGTTCGGTCAGACCTGTAGACAGGGCAAGTAAACACACCTGCCTGGCCCATCGGGCTTTCTCTATACAAGCAGCGACCCCTGTTTTGAGAAACCTTGCTTTAGCATGTACATGTGTACTAAACTGAAGCTCCAACCCATCTATTTGCTGGAGGGAGGCACTGTTTTGTCTCTTCCTGCTGAAGCTTCCTGGCTGATATGAGAAAAGAGAGCCTTGGCCACTATTCTTCTGGCCTCTCCCTTTTTTTGGAGGGGATGGTAAAGATATTTTTCTTTGGATAACTACAGTGCCTGTAGCTGCTCATGTTGTAACTTCTCCAAGCAGCAGCATGTAACTTACGTAATTATTGAGTTTCAGTTTTACATAGTCTTCTGAATAGCAGCAGTGAAACTGACTGCAAAACTTCAAATTGATTGTCATGGTAATACAAAAGATTCATGTAAAATGTGGCTTATAACCACCAGAAACTTGAGGTTTCCCACAGAGAGTCCTGCTCCTATTTCCACCCCCAGAAACATTTGCCAGTTTTTGAACCCTTGTCTTTCTTTCCAAATGAAGCATCACAACCAACCCCAAAGCATCCCACCTTGCAGTTTGTAATCAACTGTGGGCCACCTGCTTTTCACTGACCCATTGCTGCATTCAGATGTTCTTTGATACAAAAGATTTCTGCCTTTAATCTGCCCCTTAGCTGGAAATCTGTACTTATGACCATGACCAATATAGATGCTGAAATGCTCTACTTTGATGTGGTTGACTTCTGAAAGTTCCTTCCTCGAGATCAGATGTTTGAAGCACCTGCTTGGGACACTCATGTTTATTTTATTATTTTATGTGAGTAGTAAGAGTCTAGCATTTAAAAAAAAAAAGTGGCTAATCCTAATGTCACTGTGTTCCCCTTTTCAATAAAATAGTTTCTAGATTATAGACTGAAAGAATTGAGTGTATAATACCTGCGCTTTTATCCAGCATAGTCACTAACCTATTACATGGAAAGCACTTAGAGATATGTGGAGTACAAAAGGCCCTGTATAAGATCCAAATATTTGTCACATCTCTCATAGGTTATTAAAACCTGTTGAGCAGGTTCCTGGGAAGAGTGTTGAACAAGCCATTAAAGAGTCTTGTAAAGCTCCTAAATAGGCAAAATTTGAACATTTGATTCTTGCTTGAATGCTGTTTTGCCTATCTTTTAGTCACCATTCTTTGGCCTAAACAGTTCTGTAATGCTGATGTTCTCTGTTAAACATCTGGAACTTTCCACACCTGAGATGGCTGTGTTAATTGGTTTTGATGGATGTGTTTGTAGACCAGCTAATTCTGGAAAGCTGTTAGGTTCTTTCCATACAAAAGAATTCTGTAAAAATGAAAAGCAATTGCTACAGGTTCAGCTAAACATTTTAGGAATTGCCAAAAAGATATGAACTAAATAAACGTGTGGTGGCTCTGCCTCCTTTGAAGGTTTTTGGGGAAATGTACTATATCCCCAAATAGCTGTATGTGTGTGGTGGTTTTTACAGTTTCAGAGGTGTGCATGACACTTTTTACAAATATAGGAAGATGAAACCTTATGACTGAAATTGGACAGGTATGTGACAAACCAGGTTTAGATGTGACAGTAAGAGCAGACAGTGCAGCAGTGGAAACTGAATGCTAAGAAAAACAGTGACTTTGAATGAGGGATTTGTAAGGTAGTCCTTTCACACTTGCAGCTAAATTTATCATGCTTTTATAAATAATCAGCTGAGGAAGCAAGATGTTGGTTACTCCCAAAGTGAATTCCAGTATAGCCAAGTTCTTGGGCTGATTCTTTTATGATAAAAGGGAATCTTAGGAAATGTTTTAACCGTTTCAGTTCTGTATCTCTGTCTCCGGGGTTGCCTGCTTAATTTTCAACACCAGTGAATCCTTAGCACCTCAAACTTTTTTTTAAGATGCTGTTAATGTATTGTTTACTAGATTAAAAGCTTGTTTGCTGTAGACTAGAATGAATTTTGTTCTCTAACCAATTTCTGTACAATCGTCTGTCTTGCCTCCTAAACAGTAAACTTATTGTTGTTATAAAGAAGTTTCAAAATGATAAGCAGTGGTGCCTGAGTTCTGCAATTTCAGCAATTGCTCATGTGTGTTCAAATGTGATGTTTAGTGTAAACTGATCTAGTTAGAGACTTTTCTTCCTTTAGAAAAACACCATTTTCGGTTATGGAAAAAACATAATCTCTAATTGTTTTGAGTCACTTCCACTAAAGTGTTTATGTACAGCTGTGATTCGTTTAAAATGTTTTCTTTCTACTAAGTCAAATTCAACTGCAAACTGGCAGTGAGTTGGGAATGCAGGAATATCTTTGTGGCTGTTCTCAAGTGAATTAGAATGAAGAAGAAAGCTTCATACTTTTATTTTCCACAGTAGAGGTTTATAGCAAAACTGTTTATGCTACAGCATCAAATATTTATTGAAATGCTAGAAAACCTATGGAATTTCTGTGGATTGCTAGTATTAAGATCAGATGTGCAAATGTCACATTGAATATCTGCTGTACCAGAACACAAGTGGTTTGGAAGGAAAATACTTTTTTAGAGATTTGAATTCCCTTGCATGGAGCAGCAAAATTTAAAAAAAGCAAGAAAAGTATGATAACCACTGAGGTGTGATGCGGACATGAGTACAGTACTCCGATACTGCTGACAGAGACATGAATTCTTGTATTTGTTGCGTTTAATGATGTTGGAACCATTTTATGAAGCAAAGCAAACTATTTCAGAGAAGAGTGGAATGCAAGGCAAAACAACACTTCAGTTGACTGATATGTCCTAATGGTCCAGATAATTGCAGCAGTAAGAGAGTCTGTTTTTAATATACTCAGACTGTGATGAGATTTTGTAAATTTCTAGCTTTTAAGTAATACCTTTTTAATTAAATCTACCACTTAAAGTCAGTAAAAGTCTCAAGTTTTATCACATATCATATTTTACTTCCAAAACCTAGAAGCATGGTCACTAGAACTGAAAGCTAAGGATAGCTCTTCATAAATATTGTTACAAATATTAGGTTAAACATCTTGTGTCTAAAATAGTTGTAAATATTACGTCTATGTGAGCACGTCAGTATGTTTTCAGCTAGTGTATTTTTTTTTTCCTTGAGGATGGACCAGACTGTAACAGGTTTTGGAAGTTGCTGACAGCTTGTCCATTTCAGAGGGATGGTAACATTCCTTGTCAAGACTTTATTAGCTGTAAGGAACCACAAGAAGCAGACAATCCATTTCGCAGGTGGATCTCAGCAAACTTCTCTTAGTGCATCTATATGCAGTCATAAGGCACCATGGCATTTTGTGGCTCTGCACAGCTCACAATTGCCTTAGCACGAGCTGGTGTACAGGTTCTGCTCCATGTTTCAGGCCACATCTACACTACGGGATAATATCGAATTAGCTAAAATCGGTTTCTTAAAACTGATGATATAAAGTCGAGTGTGCGCGTCCACACTAGGGACGTTAATTCGATGGTGTGCGTCCATGGTCCAAAGCTAGCGTCGATTTCTGGAGTGGTGCACTGTGGGTAGCCGTTCCGTAGCTATCCCATAGTTTCCTCAGTCTCCCCTGCCCCTTGGAATTCTGGGTTGAGAGCCCAGTGCCTGATG
>NC_133769.1:76868249-76873128 GCF_003597395.2 Chelonoidis abingdonii | reverse complement strand
TTTAGCGCTACTCCTCTCGTCGGGGAGGAGTACAGAAATCGATTTAAAGAGCCCTTTATATCGATATAAAGGGCGTTGTAGTGTGGACGGGTACAGCGTTAAATCTATTTAACTCTCTTTAAATCGATTTAAACGCGTAGTGTAGACCAGGCCTCAGTTGGAAGGGGAGGCAATCTCCCCGCCCTCTTCTCACGATAATCATGCAAGTTCAGGCTTACACGGCTGCTCTCCTGTCAGGGAGTGAGTCTGACACTACACAATTCAGTTGCAGTCTCATTTGGAGTATTTGTGTGTAATGCACTTTGACAATATTGATTTATTGTCACTATTGTGTGTGTCCTTTGAGCTCATGGGCATGATGATGAGGGGTGGAGGAGATGCACTGCTCAATGTGCTGCTAACTTAATATTTTTCTTTAACGTCGTGATTGGTATGGGATTCCCACCCTCAACATTTTAATGTCCAAAACTGCTAAGGGTATTTCAATACCATTCTTAGTAACAAATAGACAATCCTTGCATTGAAAAGCTAATGATATTTGGTGGGGAAAAAAGTTTCGTCTCACTATGATTGCTACAAAATCTGAATTAGGTGCATTTGAGATGAAGTTGAAGCAGCAGAGGAAGAGGTTTGGTTGTTTTTTTTCCTGATTAAAATAGCAACTTAACTACTTCAGAGACTTTGTATTCTGTGTACATTTTGTGTAAATTTAGATGGAGAATCTTTTAAAAATGTAAAGAGTTTATTTGAAATAATTGTTTTCTGCTTGTTTTTTATAATTTTAAGATTTATTACATCACAGCTTTCCTCACTCTAATCTCAAAGTTGAAAACTTTTTTCCTTTGAGGTTTTCCAGGGTTTTCACTTTATTGAATATTTTGAAATGTGGGGGCAGAATCTGCACTGAGTTTTAATCTTCGTTTTTATTTTTCCAGTAAAGTATCATACATCCACTGTGTGACACTAATCTTCACTTCATTTGAGAAATCTTGTGTCAGGTCAATAGTTCTTTTTGTAGAAGTCTGGCTTTGTGAGAACTAAAGATAAATTCCTTTCTCTTTTTTGTTTTAATTGTTTGGGTTTGTTTTGTTTTATTTAAAGTCTTGTGTTCCATCAGAGTGAATCATTAGGATAATGGCTGGTCTTCAGCTTCTAGAGTTATAGCCTGTAGCATTTTCAATGTTATAAATGCTAGTGTATTCTGTCTTTAAGAGGAGAACCTCTTATTAGTAAGGCTACGTTTTAGTCACAGGTATTTTTAGTGAAAATCGGACCAGTCATGGGGAGTAAACAAAAATTCACAGCCTGCAACCTGTCCATGACTTTTACTCTATACCCCTACTAAAAGTTGGGTGGGGGAACTGTGGCTGCTGGAGGAGGATGGCCCAGGACCCCAGCTGGTGCTGCAGTCGGGGAGGTGGGCTGCGGCGGCACTGCACGACCTGGGACCTCTGCTGGTGTGGGGCGGGAGGGTGGAGAAAGGGTTGGCGGGGCTGGCAAGCTCCTTACCCGGCTCCGATAGGCATGTCCCTGAAGCTCATAGGGGGAAGGGTGGCCAGAGGGGCTCTGCATGCTGCTTCCGCCACAAGCACCAGTTCTGGCAGCTCCCACTGCCTGGGAAACGCAGCCAATGAGAGACTAGGAAATCCAGGGACGTGCTGGTGGGAGACAGGGAGCCCCCCCTCAGGTAAGCGCTGTCCCGCTCCCCAACTCCCTGCCCCAACCCTGAGCCCCCTCCCACACATCCAAACTGCTGCTCCTGGCCCAGGGGCTGCCTGGCTTGGCCAGCCCCTGAACCAGCACCGGCACCCGCAGAAGTCATGGAAAGTCACAGAATCTGTGACCTCTGTGACAGTCACGCAGCCTTACTCGTTAGTACTAGTTAGACAAGATGGGTGAGATAATATCTTTTATTGGATCAACTTCTGCGGGTAAAAAAGGCAAGCTTTCAAGCTACACAAACTACTGAAAACAAAATCAGACGACTAGATTTGTTTAATGTTAAGAGTGCAACTGAGATGACAAAAGCATGGAAACTTAGAATTAAGGCAGAAAATTCAGATTCACATTCCAGACTTAGCAAATGTTGCTGTGCCAAAAAGAAGGTCCAGTGGTGTGTGTTGAAGTGTCAGTCTGGTTTTTCTACTTTGCCGCTACATTTCCTCTCTTATTTCCTTTGTTGGGCTTGTACAGGCCTGCAAATGTTGCTCAAGCCAATTGGGTGTTCTTGGGGGAACTGACTTTTTCTTAACTACTATTTTTAAAAAAACAAAATCTACTTAGTTTCCCAAACTTGATCCCTATATCTAAACTATTTTAGCATGACCAATATAGAATCAAAATCCCATGTTAATTTAAACAAAATACATAAATCTTGAACTAACCTTTGAAAGTATTAATACTGATATATAAACTTCATAGACTGCTTCAGTTTTTGTTTGCATACAAATCCAAAATGTAAAATAGCTTTTTTCAGCTGAGTATTTTGTTTTTAGAGTCTGGATGAATATGACGATGATGAAACAGGACAGAAGGAGCGAAAGAGGGAAGATGCTATTACACAGCAGAATACAATGCAGAATGAATCTGCCAGTGCAGACCCAGGGGGCTCGTACCTAATACAGGTGAGAACTTAAAATTTTGTTCCATTTAAAATTTAATTCAGTTGCTAATTCCAGACTTAAATTTGGTTAATCTCATGTTTCTGACTTCTGTTTCAACTCCAACCAAGGCAGTAAACTATTTTGTAAGTGGAAACAAGTTATCAAAACTGGTAGTCCCTTGTATTACTTAAAATGTACATTGATTTAGTCATCCTTCATTTTTATCACATTAAAAATGCTCATTAATTGTATTTGTCTTGTTACCTGATTGTTGCCTGATTTTCTTTTCTTCTGCGCTGCTGCTGGCAGACCGCTGCCTTCAGAGCTGGGCTCCCAGCCAGCAGCCACTGCTTTCCGGCGGCCCAGCTCTGAAGTAAGTGTGGTAATACCATGACCCTCCTAAAATAACCTTGTGACACCCCCCAGGCCCCCTCCAACTTTCTTTTGGGTCACAACCCCCAATCTGAGAGATGCTGGTCTCCCCCATGAAATCTGTATGTATAGGGTAGAAGCACACAGAAGACCAGATTTCATGGTGGGAGACCAGATTTCACAGTCCGTGACGTGTTTTTCATGGCTGTGAATTTGGTAGGGCCCTATATATAAGTAAGCAGGCTAGTCCTATGGGCTATAAGATACTGATTTATTTATGTTTAAACTTCACACACAGTGATTTGTTTATTGACCTTTCTAAACTATAATTAAATTGAATGATTTCTGTGAACAAATTTTCAAGCACAGGAAACAGTTTTAAACAATTAGTGTAGTGTATTTTTAAAAACTTTATTGTTCATTGCATTGTTACAGGAAAATCTCCATTAAGCAAATATGCAAAGTGTGTTTTTTTTAAACATTATTGAATGTATATCTGCCATCTTTTTGTTTTTAATGGTTAGACTGACTAAACTTAGTTACATGGCAAAAGATGTCTGTGTTAATAAATAAAGATACCATTTTCATTTCAGGAAGTCAACAGATAATCTCTCACTTTTGCTAGTAAAAGACTGAGTAAGAATCTACAAACTGTAAACTTTTTAATATCATTATTAAAATAAAATACTGTAGTAAATTATCTGTGGCAGCTTCTCTTCAGTTACGATTGAGACTTATAATAGAAAATAAGTCTGATCTTGGATTCCTCTCTAAAATGATAAAAATGTCCAGTTTGAGATGCCTAGGGCCTAATTTTTCCAATTACATAAAATTATATGGCACTATATATGCTCAAAGCACGTGAGATGTTTCTCCAAAAATAAAGTACGATAAAGTCCCTATTTTACTAACTAACTAGGGAGTATTTACTTCTGTAATATTCAGAAGTGAATACTGACAAGCAGGGGCATTGCATTTCAAAGTATGGCACCCACAGATTTCAGTTGTATTTATTTGTGCATTGTGAGCACTTCTACAAATTACACCCCAATGTCTCAACTCAAGCACCCAGAAAATGAGAACACAGCTAGTGACCACCTTTGAAAAGTTTGGTTTAAATGGCTTGCCTAGCATCATATAGGAGCTCTCTGTGGCAGATGCAGGGACAGAATTCCATTCTCCATGGTATCATTCAAGTTGCCTTACCCATGAGCTCATCCTTTCGCTTCCTTCAATCCCTTGCCTCTTTCACTGCACAGCTTCCAACTTCTGCAACAAATGAGGCAAGGGTTCTACAGCTGAGTCTGCTTCACTACATAATCCTTATTCATCCCCAAAGCAGGTCCATCCTGTGCACTGAATGAGGCAGGGATACAATCTCCTTGTCTCTTTCTGTTCTCCGAGGTGCTATGTCCTAGTCTCTTGCCCAGTTGGTCACAGTTTTATGGAAAATAGGTCTTGTCAGACAAACCCAATTTTCATTTTAAAGAAATTACAGATTTGGTTGATAAAGGTAACTGCATAGATGTAATAGTCCTAGACTTCTGTAGGAAGCTTAGTGTAGTTAGTATGGTACAACATGAATTATTCACTGTGAGGGTAGGCCTACATTAAGGATTAGTGTTAAACCCAGGGCCGGTGCAACCATTTAGGCGAACTAGGCAGTTGCCTAGGGTGCCAAGATTTGGGGGCGCCAAAAAGTGGTGCCCCAAAAAAATTTTTTAAATGGTTGCAGCCGCTGCTGCTGGAGGGGCTGAGCTGCCGACGGCAGCAGCTACCTGCAGCCGGCAGCCCAAGGTGTCCCCCGGGTCAGGGCGCCACCGCTGCATTTGGGCAGCCCAGGGCGCCTCCCCCCCCCGGGGTCAGGGAGCCCCTGGGGTCAGTGTGCCGCCGCCGCAGCCGGG